>NC_050516.1:5635210-5657853 GCF_002922805.2 Oryzias melastigma | reverse complement strand
GATGTCATTTATTTAAAAAGAGGCCACACATTGTTACAAATGGACGAGTGCAGACTGATGTAGTGTTAAGAGAACAATGTGAATCCTTTGATCCCGACAGGTTTTGTGCTAAAATAGAAGTTTCCTTCTCATCGACGTGTCATTGTACACATTAACAATGTTTGGGTCTACCTCCAGTTGTAAACCAGCCTTCTCTGTTAACATCATTAAGAACAAGTATCACTCCCAGCTCACCAGTGAACATGTGCACGTATCCCTCAATGGTTTTGACTCCTTTCCTTCCCAGATTTAAGATCTTAGCTCCCCGTGCTCATGCACATTTCTCACACTGAGATGAGTCTATTCTGCAGTTTACCTTTATATCCATAAAGTTTTTTGCACTTATCAAAGTTATTTCTTGACAGATCAATATGTAGTATTATTTGTACCCTACTGTTGTAAAACAGAAAGTTAACATTTGCACTAAAATGAATCATAATTATGAATGCTTTCTGAGGTGCATTCATGTTACTGTTGCACTTTAAGTAAAATAGAATGTGAGTTTGTGAAAGAGCACGCATATTGTACTACATGGAAGTTTATGTGCAATATTTTTTTTTTCATTCTTCAATGTAGTTATGTAAATGTAAGTATTTTTGTGTAAAAATGAATGACAGAAACACTTTTTGAGACAATGAGCTAAAAAAAAGTCTTTGCCAATTCAACTACAAATTGCAATTAAATAAAAGAAAAAAAAGCGTATTATTGTCTGAATGTTTTTCGGACCCCGGTCTACCAAGCTGACAGGGTTACCAGACCTCTTACCGAATTACTTGAGGACCCCTGAGATACATGTATGTGTGTAGTTAAATGTATACCGTCTCTTTTTCTTTGTTTTCATCTCTGTAACTAAACTCTCCTCTTCACAGGGGCAGAATTGGCAATTTAGGGTAGCCAGGTGAAAAAAAATCCTTATCTAGGTTCTTCATTGGTCCATTAGACAGAACAAATGTCAAGGATCAAAATGTTTTGTTAAGCATTTAAAAACTGAAATTATTTCCAAACTGTCATGAGGCAAAACTTGGCAGTCAATGTTGAAGTTGAACAGGAAATACACAAAATACAGTGATTTTGAAGATAAAAAGAAATGATTAGAATCAAGCGTATTACATTTATGGAGCAGGTTAGTGGACACATTCATTTAAAGCTGCCCAAATGATCCCAAACCGATCCTGATCATGTCCACCCGCCCAGAGCAACTTTCTGCTCACCGACTTGTTGACTAGAATATTCCATTGTTCCACAGGGACGGGGAAGGACAACACTTGATCATTTCTATGCCATTTTAGTGATTTGGGGTGTTTTTTTCATGTCAGAGTTAAAGGGGCCCTACCATGAAAATTCTACTTTTTGAGGTTTTAAATGCATTTTACTGTTCATTCCTCACTATAAAGAACCCCACAGCGGTATCTTGATCCATTCATGCATTTAAGAGTAATCCTCTAAAAACCTGCACTGTCTGCAGCAGCCCCTCCCATACCCACTAAAATGAGTGGTTGGAAACGTGCTGATGTAAGATCGATTCCAACAGCTCCCTCCAGGAAGAGTTTGTTACACAAGCTCTGCCCCCAGTCTACAACAAAAACACACCCATCTTCTCCGCGGAGCTGTGGGGGGAGATAACTACCTTCCTGTACCAGGAACCGCTCCCGGATCCATTTTTTAAATGTAATCTCGCTTCGTTTCCATTCGGACTGAACTTCTGTTCACTCTGAGATTCCTCAGTCTGAATATGAAACGAACCGAGAGTGGAAGAACTGAACCAAAACGGCCACCGTACCCGACAGTCACGTGATGTAAACATGTTAGAAATGAGGTGATCGGTGCTGCCGTGACGTCACCTTAAGGCTCTATTGTCATAAAACCACAACGAAACCACATGGAAACTCATTAAAATGCGGTCGGATGAATTCAGGCTCAATAAAACAACTTTTAACGTCATCCACATTGATTTCACAGACGTGTTTAGCGTGCGTCCTTTCCAGTAACCGTCATGCAGGATTCCTCAAACCAGCGTTGAAAAGTGAACCTGGCCTTCATGCAGACGCACAAAATCCATCAGCAAAATAAAACCTTTGAAAAAGGGAGAAATCCTGACAAGATTTTGCAGACCGGAGCGCATCCATGTTTTCTCCTGTCCTGACTGAAGAGAGCTTTAGTAATGTGATTTGGTTTACATGGTTTGTCCACGCTGAGGAGGCGGGCTCAAGGATGACGTTGTGAAATGGGCGGGACTGACAAGGAATGAAAGGCGGAGCCTCAGAAATGAAGTTGTTGTTTTGGACGATTAAAATAAAAGGGAGATCGAGTTGTTTTACTTCCAGGTATTAAAACGGTCCACAAAAATGACTCGTATTTCATAAATAATGAGTTTTTTAGTGTTCTGAAGGTAATATATGATCATACATATGGATATAGTTCACTCTAAAGGCTGGAGAAAATCATGGTAGGGCCCCTTTAAATAATAATGGGTGAAAAATGTCTCTTAGAAACTTGTGGGACACTTTGAATGAACAGCAGATTACTGAACATGTTGTGCGTTTTATTCACCGGTTCGGATAAGTACAGCAGCGTATGTAAACACAGAGATGTGGTTTCCTCTAAAATCAAACTCAGCGCTCCTCTAAAACCCTTCTTCCTCGTTCATGCTGCTCTGTGCGACCCAACATGATGTCATCTCTCTTCGACTGCACTAATTCCACCTGCTGGCCATTTATGGTACCAAAAAAATGTAATAAACCCACAAAACGGATAAACAGTTTTGAAATTAAACAATAACTAAACAAGGGGGGGTGACATCTTCTCCCAGTCCTTACAAACGTTTAGTGTGTTCAGCTCGGGGCAGTGTGTTTGGGACCTTTATGTAATAGTGAGTCTGCCTCTTAATCTTCATATGAATTCAGGAAAAGTGATTTCTTAGATTTAACATTTAAAATCCTTCTAAACTCATTTCTGACTTCACTTTCTCTGTTAAAGGAAATGTGATGTCAAACACTCCTGCTCTAAAAACATTTACTTCTCCTGATGATTATGATTTTAGAAAGAATGTGTGTAGGACACAAGATTATTACAAACCCTTTCTGTAGAGAAACCTGGATTGGTTGAAAATGCAAACACTATTTACAAAATTTTAAGTTTGCTAAAAAACTGGAAATTTTGTTAAAGAACTTTGAAAGAATGCTGAAGTTGACCTAAATTAAAAAAAAATAATTCTAGTAAAATGCTGCAAAGCATTCACACTATAACTTTAAAACATGTACATTTTTGGATTAGATTCATCAATATTGTTTATAGTGTGAATGCTTTACAGCATTACCCCAACTTGTTCAGGACATTATGGCTTGTACTTTTGGTATTCATAAGAATTTTTGAAATATTGGGCAAAATATGCCCCAAAGAAAAAGAATGAGAAATATCTCAAATTCTTCAAAAACTTTGAAACTTGTGAACGTTCACAAACACTTTCAGCTAGAGACACAACTTAAGCTTTAAAATGTTCAGCAACTACTGGGGTTTTAGTGTCATTTTGTTTTTAATTCAGCAATATGTTAGCTGTTTTTGACTAATTCAGACATTTTTTAGGATAATTTGGACTTTAGCTAATATTTCAGTATTAGGCTCGCTGTCTTTGGCTATTTTTGACACTTTTCCAATTTTTTAGGCAATTTTAAAGTTTACCTAATATTTTAACAATATAGTAGCTGTTTTGGCAAAATTAGACAATTTTTTGGCCAATTTGTCATTTAGCTAAGAATTTAGCAAGCTTTCAGCTTCAACATTTTCATCTAGCTATAGTTTCAGCCTTTTCTGCTATCAGCTCTAGCATCTTCAGCTACCACATTCAGTTTACAGCATTCGCACTAGTTTTGTCACAGGTAATGCTATATATCTAGTTCATGACTGATTTGATTTGGTATACCAGGTGTAATCATCTCTGAGAAGTCTCAGATGCTGAATTTCTGAGGAAGTTTCAAAACTGTAGAAGCTCAGAAGTGTGTTTCAGTAACTGAAGCTGCAGAAACATTTCAGCTCCTTCACTGAAGCGCTCAACTAAAACTGTTTTAATATCTGAAATTAAATCATCCAATTATATTGTTTCATTCACAAAATAAAATGTAAATATTTGTTAATTGCTTTAAAAATCTAGTTTGTGGAAAAAAAAAATTGTAACCAACGTTTAGCTTTAACAGGTGGAAGAGGGGGAGGCACTGTAATTATACTTTCCCCTTTGCATTTTCAGAAAAAAGATATTTGCTTTGGCTGTTTTGAATCATATGAATATCAGTCACTCTCAAAAGTCAGAAAATAATTTGCTTTCTGCTGCTTAGACCACCCAAACGGTGCTCCTCCTTCCTTTCAGACTTTTCAGAACTCCTTTCAGTTGTACATGTTAAACACAAAAAGGAAATCATCGAAGGGGATTTTAATATACATGTTGATTTCTTTTCTGACAGTTTTGCCTTTAGCTTTCACATATTTTAAACTGCATGAATTTTATTCAGCATGTTTAACTCCTCACAGGGGTCATGCTTTGGACTTGGGTCCATGGAGTTTGGGGCGTGCACGGGATTTTTTAGGGGCAATGGCTCAAAGTTGGGAAAGGTCAACAAAAAACTCATATTTTTATGTCCTTTAAAAATATGGAAATTAAGTAAAATAAAAAAAAAGTTCTAATAGATGACTTGACTATAAGACCTGTTGTGAAAGTGATTGTCATTTTTATTTTAACACATTATTGTCAACATGAGTTCATTCACTTTTGTCAGGAGGCTGCTCGCCGTCTCTCCCTCTGGTCGCCCATGTGCACAGTCTCCAGAATAATAACACTTCCTGTTGACCACTCCACGTGTCCAGTACACCTGCAGCCGCTCTCAAGAGTCCCACAGCTGTTGCCCATCTCCCATCACTCACCACACTACCTAAGTGCTCCAAGATAAGCACAGCGTGAAGTATGGAGCCGTTAGTGTTTCCAGCTGTCTGCTTCTTCGAGTCTCGACCCTGTTCTGATCCTGTTTGCTCCCCTGCTAGCCGCCTGCCTCGACTCCTGCCTGTCCCTGACCATCGTATCCGCCAGCCTCTGACAAACCCTCGCCGTGTCTGACCTTCGCCTGCCTCCGACCTCCGCCTGTCCGACCACCACTGCCTTTCTCACCACATCGCTGAGCATAAATAAAAACACTGCAGATGGATCCGAACGCCTGAGTCTGTGTTACAACTTTATCATAGACTCGGAAGAGATCTTATTCCCAGATGTTCCCAGAATGCTGTAATTATTAATCCAATTTAATGTTAATGTAACATGGTTGCTGTGAGGACTTTGGTTTGGTTTTCAGTGGAGTCAGATTCTGTCTCCTGTCAGTCACTTCAGGTTCATGTTGATCATCTACAGCCATCTTCATTTCTGTTAATTGTCTTAAGTGTATAAAAGTGTCTGGTTTTTAGTTCTACATTTGTATGTTACCTGCGTTCCCTTTTTAATTTTTCCATGGGTTTTTGTCCCATTTTAGTTAAATGTTTAAGTTTCTGCCACCAATCCTAGTTTTCTGCATTTTGTGTTGACACATTTTCCTGGTTGGGACAGTTGAACACAATGTGATTTTTGTTCTGGGATTCACAGCCAGCTAAACTCTCTTATTCTTCTGATCCTCTAAATCAGGAGTGCCCAAACGTTTTCGCTCGAAGGGACAAAATCTGAACGGCATCCCGGTCCACAGGCCAAATACATTTTTTTGTATGTGATGAAATTAACAGAGAACATAAAGAATATGGATTAACGTATTTATTTTGATTCTATATTCATAAAGGCAACAGACATTAGTGAGAATAAAAGGAAATTACATTTGTCTTTGAAACTTTTAAAAGCAAGGCCTCAATGGACATTTTTGATTGAAAAACCAGAGCAAGCTAAAACAAACTTTGTTCCAATGAGAACATCAAACTGGAGAGAGACGTGGAGCTGGTCTGTTGACTTTATCCGTTTGCTGTTGTCGCTCCAGCTTAGCTTGCTGAAAATGGCCGCTAAAAGCATCAGAAGTGACGGTGAAGGGTCAAAACACTAAAATAACCCAGGGCTGACTCACTTTAGGGTCGTTTCACCCAGAGCCGCAGGCAAAGGACCTGCTAACAGCGCCACCCGGAGGCTGAAAGTATATTACAGTCATAGAATTTTGGAACACCATAGAAAATCAATGGGAAACAGGGAAGGGGAACAGGTTTTACGTAACACTCCGCGGTTTCTGGAGCCACGACTTGGCGGGCCAAAAAATAACCTTTGGTGGGCTAAATTTGGGCAACCATGATCTAAACGCATATTTTTGTTGTGATTGGAAATATTTTCATACAAAATTCTGTGGAACTGAATGATACAGAATTTGAAGAAGGCAAATTTAATCAGAAAATATTACATCCAACAGAAAACAAATTAGTTTCTGACCTGCAGTGAGGAAGGTATGAACTTGCCATAAATATGGTTCTTTCATTTTGAAAATGACCCTGGTGTTTTATTTTGTCTGTACACTTTTTACACACTCGGCATCTTTGTCGTACTGTAATGTTAGCTTGGGGGTGTGAGGGGCTGTAAGCTAGCAGGAGAGCGAATACACAAAGATTTCATGAGATATCAGTGTGGGGTTACTTCACACAAACAGTCCTGTCTACAACTCAGAGGTGATTGTCTAATGAACTCCTGCCGCTCTGCAGAAACTACTGTATGTCCTAAAAAATGACATGTTAGATTTTGGCTTGAAACAGCAGAATTATAATGAAAAGACCACTTTAAAATGCTTTGAAAACAGATTAAATATAGTTGGAGTAGGAATTTAAAAGGCTTCACAGAACAAAAACGTTTTGTGATCAGTACAGAGCTGTTCATTTACATTTTTCAAATGTACTCTTGTTTTTTGAAACACTTCCTTATACATTTTTTAGAATCATTTTGGTTTGGGGAATTTTGTTTTGATTTCTAAAACTTGATGTTTTTATGAATTGATTTTTGTTTTTAACTGTCACTGATATTGTTTTATGTGATCTAAACTTCAGAGCCACTGTAGTTAACCCTGAAACACCAGTAGTGTTGCAGTGAATAAATGTTTTTTTTGGTTTGATCACCGTGAATCAGCTGATTCTGACGCGGAAAAAGCAGATTTATTTTCCTGTTCTGCTCCGATACACACAATATCACTAACATAGTTGCTCATAATGAAAGCGCTGCAGCATGAAGCTGCTTTTCTCCGCGGCAGTGTCCGACGATGAACGTGGATTACACAACTGCTCAGAGCTGCGCATCAGCGTGAGGCTCGCTTCCTCCGCTTCAGAATCTGCTGGAATGGCGCTCACCGTGTTAACGGTAGATGTAAGAATGTAGCATAAACCCTGGAGCTAAAGCTTAAAGGATTTGAACAGACTGTTGTCATTCGCTCCACCTGCCGCCAGCATCAGGGGTGCGTGAACACAGACCCAAACTGAACGAAAGTCCTCGCTTGATTGAGCGCCCGTGCGGAAGCTCCTACAGATGTATATTCTAATAAAAGAATAATAATTCTAATTGGAGATTGTTACAGCTGTACACACATACAGGAGTGAGACTTTTAGTTGCAGAGATTGTTTTTTTTTCCCTTCTCTCAGAAGATTGGGTGCACCAGTGCGACCAAGAATTTTTTTTTTTAGGCACACCAATGAAAAATCAAGTCGCAAATGCAACCAAATTGGTGGCACTCTAGAGCCCTGGATGAAAGTTTTTCACTGATCCCCGCTAGCTCTGTGGAGAAATTGAGTGTTGGTGTTAGATTGGAGGCGGAGCTGTCAGAGCAGACGCTTCCTGAAAGGGGCGGTCTCACTCTGTGACATCAGTATGTGAGAACCCGCTCGTGAGAACCGGGAGCGGTTCCTGGTACAGGAAGGTAGTTATCTCCTGCCACAGCTCCGCAAAGAAGGTGGGCGGGCCTTTGTTGTAGACTGGGGGCGGAGCTTGCAGCACAGACTCCTCCTGGAGGGAGCTGTAGCAACGATCTTACATCAGCATGTTTCCAACCGCTCGTTTTTGTGAGAAGGGTGTACCTGCAGGCCCGGAGACCCAACAGCATTTTCAGGACCGCATTCTCAGGACCGCATTCTCAGGACCCAGGCTTTTTTAACACAGCGCCCCCTACTGGTTGGAGTTTGTTTTGTTACTTTCTGAAGACTTTACGAGGCACATTGCACACGTGAGTAGTAAGAGTAAAAACATTATTGAAGCGCTGTTACAACATAAGCAACTAGGTAATTTATCAGATAAATCTTAAAATATAAAAACTAAACCAATAATTTTCAGCTTTTTGCAGAAACATAAACATTGATGTCTATATGAAGCTTAGCTTAGCTTTTATCTTAATTAATGTTGTTTGTGTAAATCTAAATTAATGATGGTTTATTAGCAATACATCTTGCAGAATTTTACAGCTCGCACAATTTTTGCATCTTTTCATCTTTTTTATTTGTGATAACTTTATTTTGTTTAATTAATTAACATTGCCTCATTATAACCCCAATATGATTTGCATGTATGACAAAACAGAGAAAACAAAATGTTTACTGAGCAAATCCACATATGAATTGATATGTATTTTACTATTTTGCAGTGTAATATACAAACTTGATTCATCGCTATTGTCCAAAAATATCACTTCTTATATTAATATTAAGTATTTATGCTGTATTGTTCAGAAGTAAATTACTTTTATACTGTAGGTCTACAATTGTAAATTTGACTGTTATATCTTTATTTCCAGAAGGATACAATGATTCAAAAGAGGAAATCTTTAGATGAAATTGGGTTAAATGCTGCAGGAATGACCACTGCTCATTTTGTTCTACAAAGTATTTCTAACCAACAAGTTTATTAAAGGTTTAAAGGTTCAAATTCATTATCCAAGACTTAAAAAAAATAAAAGGTCAAATTTTACAAAACATTACTAAGAGGAAAATATTTATTTCAGTAAAGTAGAGGAATTTGACAGGAAGATTGGTATAAAATTGAAAAAAAGAGATACTCTCCAACTAGAACATATTTTTTCCAACCTTGTAATGTTTAATTTAAAATTTTTTTTTGAATTATTAACAGCTGCAATTTATTGTACAGAAAACATGTTTTAGGAAGTTACAAGTATTGCCCCTTTTTTAGTTTAATGTAATGCATCATGAATGTACATTATTCTGTTTAATGCAACTCCTAATAAAAGTTATTTTACAACCTCAGAAGATACTGTTTGATATCCGTTTTGGGTTTGGTTTTTATTTGATTTTCTGGCATGTTTTAATGTTTGTATATTTTATTTTATTATGAAATACATGTGTTTCTCGTGGAGAATGTGTTAAATTTGTGCTACAGAATAAGAAAAAAATGTAAAGACAAATTTATATGAACCCTTTAAGCACCAAAGTAGAAATTCTGCACAGTCATTCCAGGCTCTCTGTCTTCAGATCCCAATATTCTCAACTTCTGACAAGTTTCAGGAACTTAGATAACACCAGAATCAACTCTCTATCAGTAGTTAGATAAAAGTAAGAAAAACATTGGAAATATTCAGTCATAATCAAAGATAAGGGTGACCGAAACATACCCAATTCTCACCATTAGTAACATTTATTTAAAAAAAAACGATAAACGGCACCCAGCAACAAGGAGGCGCTGTCTCAAAAAACAAGTCCTGAAATCGTCCTGAGAACGTTGTTAGTCCTCCAGCCAGTAGGGGCGCTGTGTTAAAAAAGCCTGGGTCCTGAATGCGGTCCTGACAATGCGGTCCTGTGAGCGTTGTTGGATCTCCGGCTCTGCAGGTTTATACTACTGGGTTTTGTGGGTGTGGGAGGGGCTGCTCCAGACAGTGCAGGTTTTTTGAGGATTACTCAGAAATGCATGAACGGATCCAAATACTGCTTTGGGGTTCTTTATAGTGAGGAATAAACTGAATAATACTCTTAAAAGATCAAAAAGTTGTTTTTTCATAGCATGGACTTTTTAAGGACTTTATGGCTTTTTTTTAAATCATTTTTATGTTTTTACTTTATCTTTTAATCTATGTAGTGCCTCCTCAAATTTTAGCAGCATTGTTTTTGTTATTTTACTCTTTTTATGTATGTTTTATTATAGATTCTTTTATCTAATGTGTCTAACAACTTTTTATGCTGTAACTAATGTTTGTCTTTTTTTGTTCAGCACCCTCTGTTCAACAGCAAGTTGATGAAAGGTGCTATACAAGAAAAGTGATTAAACATCAATTAAAAAAACTGTTGAAAATGTCTAAAGATAGGTTTAGTAGTTTCTGATTCACTTTTTCATGTCAAGAAAATGGGAAAAAAAAGTGAAAAGATATTTGACCTCATTTAAACCAAACTAAGAACAGTTGGAGTAAAATCTTCATTTTTAGGACTTTACCTGGTTTCCAGGTCTCCAGCAAACATTTCAGTTTTATTAATATTATGGAAAGAAATCCACAGACATGAAGCCTTCCAGCAATAAAGACAAAAAAAACGACAGAAAGCAGGTAAAGATTTATCCTGATTTTTATGCCTGGTTTCCACATGACGGACAGACAGGCAGACTGCAGGTCCTCACACATCACCCAGTTTTTTCCTTAAAGCTTCTACAAAAATATCAGCGATGGCAGAATCATCAACGCAAAAATACAATCAGAGGAAGTGTACGTACATTATCATAAAAAGATTTGGATCCGTAGCAGGAAAAGAAGAACTCACAACTGCAGTGGAGCTGTAAGGTCAAAGCGTCTCCAGGTCCAGAGGAGAAAACAGTCTCTGCTGTCTCAGTTCCCGAAACGTTTGTTCTGCCAGCACTGCATTTCCCAGCATGCAGCTGGACCCGGAAGAGCTGCAAGGGCATCCTAAGGAGGTCCTCTTCACACACAGAAACCTTCAGAATCTTCCAGTAAACTCGTCAAAGTCATTTTTACTCATTCAGCTGTTTGGACTTTGCCAGCATTAGCAGCTTCTGCTGCTTCAAACAATAAATAATAAAAGCAACAAAAGGTCTTACATTAAACGCAAAACAAAGAAGTGACTTTATCATCCTCTGTGACACAAACTCTCAGGTGTTTTCAGTTTGAACAGCTGACCTCAGGTGCAGAAACAGCACGGAGCAGGTCCATGTGTTCTACAGCGGGGACGCTTGATCCTTTCCAGTAACGTCCAGATGATTAAGATCAGGCCGACCCGGTCAGTAAAACAAACCAACTTCAGGACTAGAACCACACAGAGATCACTTTTGAAGATTGATTAATATTCTAGAAGCTCAGATCAGGATCTAAACTAGAACCAGCTACTTCGACCCGATCCATTCTACTGAACATAAGCCCAACAGAACCGTCTGACCTGAATCCGTCTGCAGAATGGAGACACATACAAGAAAGAAAATCTTTCTTTCTTTCAAAACATGAAGAAATAATGGATATATTTAATGAAGGACTTTAAAGGAGAATATTTGGACCATAGAAAAGGAAAATGTTTTGGTTTGAACTCGCAGCCCAAAAATCAAGACAAACACAGACAGCGCTCAGACCATTTACATCTGCTGTTGTAGTTTAGGTCTTTATTCATCCTAAATACTTTCAAAACCAAGGATTTTAACTGTCACGTTTAAAGTTAGAAGCAAACTCTTCTAGTGAGGGGAAATGCTGCCCTCTGGTGGCAGTTAACCACAGAAACCAAAAACAGCTTTAAATCTTGTTTTTTTAGCTGGTTTTCCTTGTTGATGCTAAATTTGTCTTGCAGGAAACTGGGAGAAAGACAGTGAGCTGCAGAAAGATCTGTAACAGATTTGATGGAGACACGATGCAGAAAGAATGTATTTCCAGGACTGACCACAAATTCAACCACCAATGGGATAAATCCATTGATCATTGGAATCTCTCAAAGTTGTGAGTTGATGCTCACATAGAGCTCTTCTGGTCCACGGCTGCTATGGAAACGGGCAGAAATGGAGGAGTAAATCAGAGGGGGAGTGGTCAGAAAATTGCCATCTTCCTCGGAGGCTAACTGCTGCTCATGTCTCTAAAAATAAAGAACTTGATTTGGATCCTCACAAATGAACAGAACCAGAATTCCGAGGGGAAAGCATTAAACTGCTGTCCATCCTACCTTCAGGATACCTACGACAGCACTGCTCATCATAGCCGGCTATGCTAGCATCTGTCGTCTTTTTCCAGTTAACCTGCCAGTTATTTAAAGAAAACACTGGTATTTGCCGACAGTTGAAAGAAAAAGTACAGATGCGCCTTTTGGCATCTCAGAAACCACTAAAGTCGACTCACATCTCCACAGACATGGTTCAACCATGAAACCCTGAGGAGATGCTGGACCTCATCTCCAGGCCTGAGGAGACACCAAGAGCACTGAAGAGGCCCCATCAGACCGAGTCCCGGTAGAACCAAGAACCCAAATGCAAGCGTGAGCCGAGAGGAGCCAGAAAGCAGAACCACGTCCAATCAAAGATGTCCTTCTTCAAATGAAATAAAAATAGTTTTTAAAAAGTCTGTTTTTAAAACACCCGTCTTAGGGTTTCTGTGCTCAAACACATGATCACCTGCTTCAGTTGTGATTGGCTGGAGCAGGTAGGAGGGGGGCGGAGCGATCATTGGTGATAGTCCTCCTGAGCGTCACCTTTCGGATCAGCGTGAGCATATCCCCTCCTCCCCCCGCCTGCTCCGGGTTCTGATCCTGGCCAGAGGAAGGAGGCTGATGGTTGGTGCCGTGATCCGGGGTGGGGGCCTCTTCCTGAGCCCCGGGGGCCTGGAGCTGCGCCTGATGCTGAAACATCCTCCGTTTTTCCTGTGGGTCAAGGTTCTGCTCTTGCAGGTGATACTTGTTGTGCTGCAGGTGTTGTTGCTGCAGGTGTTGCTGTTGAAAACTCTGCTGTTGCACATATTGCTGCTGCTGATGTTGCTGCTGATGTTGCTGTTGCTGCAGGTGTTGCTGTTGCTGCAGGTGTTGCTGTTGCTGCAGGTGTTGCTGTTGCTGCAGGTGTTGCTGTTGCTGCAGGTGTTGCTGTTGCTGCAGGTGTTGCTGTTGCTGCAGGTGTTGGTGCTGCTGCTGTGCTCGCTCCAGCTGAAGCTGCTGCTGTTGAAACTGCTGGCTGTGCAGCTCTGCTTGAGCGCGTTGCTGCTGCTGTCGTTGGAAATTTTGCCTCTGCTGCTGCTGCCTAAGGTTGCCGCCCTCTCCAGGAACGGTGGGCACAGGCACCGGGATGGGCATCTGCCCTGGGATGAACTGGTAGTAGGGAGAGGAAGAGGAGGGTAGCGCACTGAGACTCTGGGTGGAGGTGCAGAGTTTACTGTGGCCGAACCCCCCCAGTCCTCCAGCAGGGGGACCCACAAAGACGTTCTCGTCGCTGCCGCTGTTTCCCTCCTGAGCTTTCAGGGGGATCTGAGGTGTGCTGATGGGGATGGGAACGCCGCCGCTGATTGTGCCTCTGCGATACGCCGGTTTGGAGGTGGGCTTGCGTCTGATGGTCGCAGTGTTTGACTGCAGGCTGCGGGTGGAGCCGCCACTCATGTCGGCCTCGGCCAATAAGCTGACTGTAGAGGCGGGCCGTTTGGACTGGATAAACTCCCTGTACTGGACTCTGAGGTCGGAGTTCCGTGGGATGGTGGAGGACTTGTCAAAGTCGGACTGGTTGATCCCGTGAGACAGATGATGGAAGGAGATGGAGTCAGCGTCTCCATGGAGTGAGATGGACTCGTAGTCAACTGCAGAAAACCAGCAGGTGGTTAGTTTACTTCAAACAGCCGTCAGGAAAAAGGAGGCAAAGTATTTAGTGTTTACGAAAAGTGCAGTGAATGCATCACTGTAGACACTCAGCTGACATCTATTTAACCTTTGACCCAAACACGAATAAAACTCTTAAACTCTGTGATTCCTAGCCCTGGACTTCAAAAGTAGATGTAAGATTTCCTTCATTCAAATATCCATTTGTTAAGTTTCTACTTCAAAAGATATTTTCTTTTATTTTGATTGAATGAAAGGCTTTGACATAGAAAGTGGTTATAACAGAAGAAGCAGTTGATCTATTCAGTAACAGAACTCTAACATGTAAGTTTGATATTACTCATTTCAAAAAAGAAAATAACAATAATTTAAGAGTTTTTTTACCATTAAAAAGATAAATCTAAGCCACGAGCAGTGTGACGTGTTGCCTCCTGGTGCTACCCGAAACCACCGCCCTCGTTTGACCCGCTACTGCCTCAACGCTACTCAATCACCCCCCCCTCTGTCTCCACCACCCTGGTCAGAGCTGCACGTGACAAAGCTTTTCAAAATAATGGTTTCTGAGTTGGGTTATCTCTACAGAAACTATTTTATGTTCCTATATAGGTTGTAAACACAATTCATGCAAGTACCTCCATGAAAAAGAAAAAAGAGGAGTAGTGCGCAGAGAGCAGGGCGGGGGTGGGGGAAGCAGAGTTGCGCGGCACGTGCAGATAACCGCGCGCAGGGGGAGGGGTAGTGTGGCAAGCCAAAGGGGTCAATGATCGCCAGGAAAAGCACACCAACAGTAGTGATGGGAATTATGATTCCTTTTACTGACTCGAGTTTTAATGAGTCACTCACCAAAGTGAATCGATTCATTTGAGTCATTTGAATCATTGAGTCACTTGCCCAGAGAGTCCAAAGTAAAACACGCCACGTCCAATTTATTCATATTACTAAATTAATTATGAAAATAATTAAAACAAATCATTGCGTTGTGGGACACAAAGAAAACTTATTATTTAAAATGTTAAAAAAAGTTTTTTCAATGTATGTAAATTAAATTTCTGGAAAAAAGAAAGGGAAAAAAATAAAGTACAAACAAGTGAACATATTTTTATAACAAGCTAAATAAAGAGCAGAAATCAACTGAGTTTCTGTTAGTTTTGTAGTTAATTACATTATTGGAGAAAAAAATTAGCAAGTTGGATACCAAAGTCAGTTTAAATTTTTAAAAAGTGGTGGAATTGATTAATATTCTTTTATTTGCTTTTCAAGACATAAAATGAAAAATGAATTTAATAATGTGGCAGCAGTTCGTCAGGGCAGAGAAGCAGCTGAGCAGAGGAAGCAGCTCCTCCCCGTCAAACAGGCTGATAAACTAAAGCTAAGCTAAGCTAAGCTAAAGCTAACGCTCCAGCACAATGGATTCCTACAAGCTTCAGAGCGAGGCAGAGCTGCTGAGTTTTTTTTTCCAACGATTCACCTCCAAACGAGGCGAACTGCTCTGTGATTGGTCACAGATATGAGTACTGACTCGATACAGTCCAAAATGAGTTCTCTTCAGTGAGCTCTGAGTCCTGAACGAATCATAGCTGCTCCTCCATGTGTCCTGACTCGTGATTCAGCTCGGAGCGAGGCGCTGTTCGGGCTTCCGGTGAGCTCTGAGTCCTGAATCATGAGTCATCGCTCATTTGATTCAGCTCGAAACGAGGTGAATCAAATGAATCAACTGAATCATATGAGTGGTGACTCGAACACCTGCATTCATCCCGGACTCAGAGAGCAGCTCGCACTCACAACAGCACCTCCGCGAGGGGAGGGGTATGGGAGTGGCCAATAGATCCTCCGGTTGGGAGGGGGAGCAGATTCTCTGGTTGGGAGGGGCCAGGGAGCAGATTCTCCCAAAGGGAGGGGTGACTGAGGAGCAGCAAGTGTTGTCTGTAGAAGAGCGGTGAGCACAGACAGAGCGAAACCAGCGATTCTGTCGTGTTTCAGCTTTGTCTCTGAGGTTTTTAGTACTTCTCACAGCGAAGAGAATTAGTGGAAGGAAGTGAGTCAATTAATGAGTCAGTGGGGAAGATGACTCATGATTCTCGAGTCAGTAAAGTGACTCGCGAGTTTTGAACGATTCGTTCACGACTCGCACATCACTAACCAACAGCATTCAAAATCTGAGACTTCTAGTTCAAACATTTTTTCTCCAGTAGTTTTGCGATGATGCTGGAGGATACATCAAAATCTATAAGGCTCTCAGGTGAATTTTGAATAGAAAATTCAGGATGGCGCTCGCTTCCTGATGTCAAAGGTCAACAAAACTCTGGTTTTATACTAACCTGGTGGTGCGAGTGTAAAACTTCATGAAGATTGTTCCAACAAAAGTTTTTTTACCCCGTGTTGTAAGAAAATCTGCAAATTTCACACTGCCACCAAGCCACAGGTATGGAGGCCATCCCATAATAATTTGAAAGCTTCCTTTGTGTATCCTGACACAAGAGTTTTGGTTATGTTAATGAATTTGAAATAAAAAAAAGTTTTAAAGATTTAGGCCCCATTCATCATGCTGTGATGACGGGGTTTTTCTTTTTTTTTGGGTGGGGGGGTCACGCTGTCAAAAATGTATTTTCAGCAGGTATTGTGTGCGAAAGGTACAAAAGAAGGATTGTGAAAACAATAAGTATGCAGACTAAATATGTTATAATTAAGAGTTTATCTTTACTGAAATACAAAAAGTCCCCCCAAAAATAAAATACATAAAAATTTAAATAAAAATACATGTTTAAAATAAAAATGTTTAATTTTTAAATGAAACTTTTCAGGAGAACTAAGCTCGTTTGCTCTGCAGCAGAATTCAGACAAGTTTCCAAACTAAAATCTAAAGAAACTTTGTGGTGTAACTTTAAAAATAATGTCACATCCAGATCTGATGACATGCAAGCAGAGACAAACAAGGAAGACAGACAGACAGGCAGAGACCTACCATAGTGGGGAGGGTCTCTCCTTAGAGCTGGAAGAGAAGGAAGGAAGAAAACTATTGAAAGAGTTTCTTAGAAGACGAAGAGACCAGAGAATCTGACCAACCAACCAGACAAAAGTACAGAGAACACGACCGACCGCTGTTCACAGCATCCAATATATTACTGGTCATTTCTCAGTAGAATGATCCAGCACACATTTCTGCGTGCATTATACAGACATGCATGAGTGTAATATCCGGAGCATCGGGTATGGGGGCTCACCGTGAGTATGGATGGTGTCCTCAGAGCAGGATGGGGTGGTGGTCTGCGTGCTGTAACCGCTGGAGCAATGCAGCGAGTCCCGGCTGCTGCGAGGAGCGTTCGAGGTTAACGCTCCCAGCGTCAAGGCCAGCTGATCCCGGGCCGAACAGGACTAAAGGAGGGAACACCGGTTCAAATCCAGTCTGACGTCTTCTGTATGTTCTCAAGAGTTTGGATGTGACGGCGAGTTACCTTTCCAGACGCCGACATGGCACGGGCTCTTTCTCCAGGCGGTGCGTAGCTGTTGTGTGTGGGGGGCAGCAGTCCATTCTCCGCCCCCCCAGATCCAATCTGGTTGGTGGACCCCAGGACCTCCTGCCACAGACAAACCAGGGTGAGTGGATCAAACCCTCAGAAGAAGATCCGTTTATCTCATGGAGCCAATCAAACCCCAGAACGTCTGCTGAGAACCGTGGTCATGTTCCACGCCGGGAACGTTCTGATCCACCAACAAAAACACACTACTTTAAGAACAAATTAGACGGCTCAGGTTACACGTGTCTGTGTTTGGGTAACGAATTCAGACCAAAAAGAAAATGCTCAATTGTTTTATGGATTTGACCTTAAAGAAATGTTGAAACAAGAAAACATTAGTAGACACAAAGGGAAGAAGAGACACACTGATGGGAAAACATCAGCAAAGGTTGACAGGATGGGAATTAGCTCCTACATGAGAAAAGCTGTGAAACATTTCACATTTCTTCGTTCAAATGCTGGGATCATGTCATTCTGCTGTCTTGTGGGTCCAAATGACCCCACTTTTAATGCAAACATGCCTATGATAGCAAAAGGGTTAAAGGAGCCATACCATGATTTTCTTAAGCCTTTCAGAGTGAACTATATCCATTTATATGTTCATATATTACCTTTGGACCACTAAAAAACAAATTATTTATGAAATATTAGTTATTTTTCATGAGTTTTTTTCCTACCCGGAAGTAAAACGACTCAATTCCACCGCAGCCTGCTGCTGTGTGCGGCTGCCGCCCATTTTATGAGGTCATTCTAGAGCCATTAGCAGCATGTCTTCATTTCTCCCATGAAAATAATCCAATATTTTTTAAAGACGGATGCACATACGATATATCTGCCTTTAGTTGGCCTGGCCATCGCTAAACTGGCTCACAACACAAATACAGTTGGCATCTGCAGGACTTTCTGACCGGGGTGGGGGGTGAGGGGGTGGGGTGTCTTAAAGGAGCCTCGTGTCTAAAGTAACAAACTCCTGTTTGAGCTGGAATTTATTGAAGACAGGACACAACTGGAAGATATTTGGTATTCTGCATCTAAAAAAGTTTTTCGCTGATCACCATTAGCTCAGTGGGGAAATTGAGTGTTGGTGTTAGTCTGGGGGCGGAGCTATAAGAGCAGACTCTTCCTGGAGGGGGCAGTCCACTCATGCTGGCGTCAGCACGATTCAACCTGCTCATTTTTCTGGGTATGGGAGGGGCTGCTGTTGAGAGCACAGCTTTTTAGTGGATTACTCAGAAATGCATGAACGGATCAAAATACCACTTTGGGGTTCTTCTTAGTGAAGAATGAACAGTATAACACACTTAAATGCTCAAAAAGTTGAATTTTCATGGTATGAACCCTTCAATATCACCAGGTTTACTCAGGAAGCTTCAGTGAGAACTGTGAGGAAACAAATAACTTCTAATGTGGCTGCAAATTTTATCAATATTTCACATTAAACTCTTGCTCAGATTTTACCTGCATCATGTGATTTTATGGTTGAGTATTTCAATAACAAAGTAAAGTCAGCCATTGATGCTGTAGCTCCACTTAAAACAAAATCAGTGAAAACTAAATCTACAGCACCATGGAGAAATGAAGACATCACAGCCATGAAACATGAATGCAGGAGAGCAGAGAGAAAGTGGAGGAAAACGAAATTAACTGGACATCAAGAAATGTTTAAAACATAACAAATGATGTACAGTAAAGCAATAAACAAGCTAGAACCCTCCACTTCTCAAACTTAATCATACAAAACAAAAATGACCCTAAATTTATCTTAAAAAACAATAGATACTCAAACTAAAAGAGATGTTCAGAGGTCCTCCATGACAGCATCAGATGCTACATGTGAGAGTTTCGCAGACCACTTCAGGAGTAAAATCAATGCTATTAGATGTAGTCCTTTAACTCAAAAAGATGTTGACTTTAATGAATCAATAACATTGCATTTATCAGAGGAAACACTGGAAAATGTTGTCCTGGTTGATGCTGTGGCACTTGGTCGAGTTTTCTCCCAGTTAAAGCCAACCACCTGCCATGAAGATCCAATCGTCGCAACAGAGTTAAAAACATTTCTTTGAGTCTGAACTTTTAAATAGAGTCAAAGACTCTCTTCAGACAGGGGTCTTTCCTGCTGCCTTTAAAACGGCAGTGGTGAGGCCTCTGCTGAAGAAGAGTAAGAAAAGTGCTATGCAAAGAAAGTTTGATTTTATTTAGAGTTTTGTCATTCAGGGCAAAAAAGCCTCAATTAAAAACAGCTATTCATCTGAATTCTTAATGATCTGAAACACGTCTGAGTGAAAAACAGTCTGAGGAAAATCCTTTTCACACCATGAGTCAAACATCCAGAAGGTTTCACCGCTCTGAGCAGCATTTCCTCAGGGTTCCTCTCAGGGAGCTGAACACACTTATGAAGTCTGACAAACAAACCATCATCATTCAGGAGCTTCTTTCTGAAGATCAACAACACGCCAGCATCTCAGCACAGACAACAGGCTCCTTTCTTAATGCTGAACTGACTTGTAATTTCTTACAGTTTTTGCACCTCTGCAGACTACACAAACTTGCACACAGCGACACACACAGTCTTTCACAAGACTTCTCTGCAGACAAAACCAACAAAACGTAAAGAAAACTTCAGAAGATCTGGAATCAAAGGTCAGAGGTTCACTTCCCAGCTGATGACCTTTGTGTCCTTAAGCAAGACACCCCCTTCCCTTTGCTCCTGACTGTAGAATGAATCTGTTTGTGGCTTTAGATCAAGCTGTCAGACTCCAGGTCTGGAGGGCCAGCCTCCTGCTGGTCTTCCAGAATCCTGCCTCATCTGCTGCTGATTACCTGGATCAGGTGTGTTTAGCCAAAAAGGAGCTTCAATAGCAGGCTGAGTGGAAAACATGGAGGACACCAGCCCTCTGAAGCCTGGAGTTTGATACCTGTGATTTAGATCAAAGTATCTTCCAAACACTAATGTGAGGGAAAAACCAACGACGATAATCTTCACTTATAAAGGTGCATGAAGGGATAAAAATGTACGCTGAACTATAAAAAACATGGTGACAGCTTAACAAAAGTAGAGGATTGGTGGGATTCTGGATTTCTTATGGGATGAAACCAGACATTGGGTTAAATAACCAAAGCTGAGGATTGGGATGAGCCACATTTAGAGTGATGGGACACCAAACACGGGACAGAACTCTGATTGGGACGAGGAAGGAGTAACAATCATTTCTCACGGTGCTCAAGTCCCTGCGGCTAATGCGGCGGCTCTGAGGGGGCCGGTGGCCACGGCCAGCTGCAAAGCGACCGCGGCTGCCCAGGCGAGACGGGGAGTTCCCTTCGCTGAGGGACCGCCCACTTTCATCACAGCCACAGAGCAGATAGGAGGAAGAAGAGAGCTACACAGCAGAAGGTTAGAGCGGTAGGGGGTTCATGATTACCGACTTTCAGAATAGAGAGATGCATGCTGGATTTTGCGCCACCTGAGGGCGACTCTTTAGAGCGGTGGGGGCTGAAAGTCAGCAGGAGGACTTACAGATATTTGTAGCAAGAAAACAAGGAAGAAATGGCATTTTTGTGGACTTTAAAACATATTTCTTTAAAACAAATTTAGACAATTGAAATCAAAGGTGTTGACTGTATATGAGGACTGGACTGAGTGACCCCCTGACGTTCCAAACAGGAAGTAGCGGCAGGTTTCAAAAAGCCAAAATCTCAAACTTCTACTGAGAAAAAAATATCCGTTACTCAGTCATTCTGCTGGTCAGAATAACACTGTCAGATCTGATGTTTTCAAACTAGATTTAAAGCCCAGAACAAAATCATTTTGCCCTCCACATCATGAAGGTCTCCAACAAACCCCTCGCCTTAGGCAGGAGGCAGAGGAGCATCTTCATCACACGTGGAATACCTGAGCTATCATTGGTTCTACATCTTTTACAGACCAGCTTGCTAATATTTAGGAAATTTTGTCTGCTTAGCACCCCAAATACTTTGTGTTTGATCATTTTCTTTCTTTATTGAGGGATTCGAAACCTAATTTACCTCAAACATGAGAATGTGAACTGGAAGAACAAACAGTTTCTCAAATCCTTCAAATAAAAAGTCAGCAAACAGAGTTCAGCTGCTAAAGGAACTATTTTATAAACCAGAACAAGGAAAACATCTTCATTTTACCTGAATGTGAACTCCGTCCACAGCACAGCTGATGGAGTCTAGAGAGGGAACGTGTCTCACGGATCCAGACTGATAGCTGCCAACAGAAGGGTGCAGAAGTTCAGAAGGTGGACTGAAGTCTTACATTCCACCACGGATCTACCCGCTTTCCACCCGATCCCTCTATTCTCTAAATCTAAAGACATGCATTGTAAGTTTCATGTTTTGACTGATTAGAATGATTATTCCAGCTGCATGCAGAACATTTCCTCATCTACTACCCTTCATGTACCATCCATCTGGGGCTACATGCAACACTGGCTTCCTTTAAGTTTTCTATTTTAAGCTAAAAGTTGAAAATGTGACATCAAAGTTTGGATTTCTTCTGTAGGTTGTTTGAACTCGTCTTCAGCCGCATGGCCGTGTGCTTTTGCGTCACCTGCTGATGCTGCTCTTCCTGGACAGAGTGTTGCTGGGAGAAGCAGGAGGTGTTTGATACACATAGTTGAAATCAGAACCTTTCAGGTCCAGAATCACCTGAAAAATAACAATTCAAAGTGAGATGTCAGTTTTCTCTACAGAGGCAGAAAAAGTGTTTCACTGATGAATGCTCTGCAGCTTGTCCAGTATGTAGTCTACAAAAGGAGCCGAAAAAAAGACAGCGGGTTGCTTTGAAAAGAAACAGATAAAACCACTTTTGTTTTACATTTAAGAAACATTGCAGAAAAGTCTCTTTTCTCAAAGTAAAAGTGTGACATTGAGGTGAACACACAATGAAGGGAATCCTGCCCCAAAGGAGTGACGCTGTGAGGAGTAGGTATGGGTATTGTTTGGATTTTAAACAGAATGGTTCTGGTCTCTAAACGGAGCTGAAATCGGTGCCTCAAACAGGAAAAAAACACGCACATTATTCCACAAGTATTTTATTGTGATGAAGTAGCATGACAGGGTTAAGGAGAGCGCTTGAATCTTCCTAAGATGCTTCATTTATATATGCATGTGTACATATGTCTATACATATGTGTGTATTTATGTAGACATATCTATATATCTAATCTGCTCACAAAAATTAAAGACTTTAACTTTAAAGAAACACATTAGATCCATCAGATCTTAGTATGAAGTTGGATATCTATACAAATAACGACAGGGCAGTGTCTTAGGAACAAAAGGATGCCAAGTCTTTTAATGGAAATAAAAGTT
>NC_050516.1:5604329-5628210 GCF_002922805.2 Oryzias melastigma | reverse complement strand
TGGGGCAGAGACAATAAGTTTTCTTCTTTCTGTCCCTTTTCATTTTCACTTTTTTAAAAAAAAACAAGATTATTGTAAAAATCCTTTTGTGTGCTTTGAAAATGAAATAAAAAAAAACATACATACATACATTATCCTATATTATTAATTTATTAACTTATTACTTGTAATTATTATTGTATTTAGTAAATTTCATATATGTTTTTTCTTGATGCAACTTCTTTTCCTTCTTGTGGTGCCATAACAAATTAATTTATCCTTTGTGATATGAAAGTTCAGTTCCATTCAATTTCCTTCTTCTTGACAGGCTGCACTATAGCTCCGTTTTCTTACAGGTTTCACCGCTCATCACCATGACGATGGGCTTTTTTCAGAGCGCTGTACACATCACTCTGACCCATCAGGTCGACAAATTAGAATCTTTTGCTGTGAAGTTCAGACAAACTTTCGACCACTTTGCCAATTTGAGCAAAGCTCCACTCGCCTCATGGCCACACCCATTCATATGAGCCTGCCCACAATTGCTAGAAAGGTAAAATAATTGGCTATAATAGTACAGAAAAACTGATAGGAATACAGGTGATCAAAATGTTCAAAATGAAGCACCAACGTCTGAATATACGTAGTTCTGGCAATAGTGCTTGTTGGTACCGGTACAAACGTGGCACATGTTATCAGAATAAAACAACTTTCACATTTCCACTTTGATGACTTTTATTCTTATTCATCATCGTTCTGACACAACGTCCTCCAACTGGAAACCTCCACCCTCACATAAAATAACGACCCCTTCTTTGTGAATAGAATGCCCCCAAGCTGTGAGAGGAGGTAAGTGATTACAAACAGTATTACAAACAGTAACAGCACAGAGTTTCAGTCCTCATCTGTCGTGACAAGTACCTGCTCGCTGGCTGGTGGGAGCTTATGGGGCTCAGCAGTCATGAGGCTCAGGTCCTCCAGAATGGTCTGCAGGTGGGTGACCTCGCCCAGCATGTTGATCTCATGGTCCTGCAACCACACATCAGGAATCAGGACTGCTGCTCATATTACCTTCTCCAAAAACTACCCAGAACTATGGATTTAAATTAATTCCCTTTTTGTTTACAGATGAAAGGTTTGAAGATGTTTGGTTTTAATAAATAGACCTCAATGAGCAAACCTTCTGATGTTTATATATAAATATATATATATATATTAGGGCTGTCAGATTTAGCGCGTTAAAAACGAGTTAATTTGACATGTGCATGACGCCGACAATTTTTTTGACGCATTAATCGCGGATTTTCTCCTATGTGCCTTTCCATACCGCGCGCACCGGCTGCTCTCATTAGATCATGGGCGGGTCTCCAACCACTGAGCTGCTAGCTAAAACCGGCCGGCGCTAGGACCTGGAGAGCTCCTGCAGCCTAACCCGGCTCTGGTTCCCATCCAGTACCACGTCTGGTGGTACCGGCTCGCGTCCCGAGAGCTGCGGACCCCCGACGTTCCGAACAGCAAGCGCACCGGGGGACGTTTTAAATGTTCTGGAGGTTTAAGCGTGATCCAGCCCCAGCATAGCGGTCTGTCTGCCGGCATGTTCATGGCGTGAGCTCCGCTGGACACGTCGCTGCATCGAGCTGCAGCCAGAGAACGCGGCGGCAGTAACAGACTGTCAAACTATCCACAGAGTATCCCGCTTTTCTCAGTCTTTAAGGTTTTAAAAAACAAAAGTTCATTGGAAATGTATTGAGATAAAAATTCTTAACAATAAAAGGCTGTAACATAAAATGCCTAACAAAAGCCCAAGTCCAAGTGAAGGGCATTTTAAATTCAAAACTTCAATCAACGTTCAGTAAAATAAAATAAAAAACATCAAAAATAACATTTCCATAACACTTTCATGTTCATTTTTTGTCAGGACCAAATCTTTTCCTCCTCTGCTGAACTACAGTAATAAATGAAATAGAGATTTATCATTTCCAATTAACTTTTGTTTTTTAAAACCTTAAAGACTGAGAAAAGCGGGATACTCTGTGGATAGTTTGACAGTCTGTTACTGCCGCCGCGTTCTCTGGCTGCAGCTCGATGCAGCGACGTGTCCAGCGGAGCTCACGCCATGAATATGCCGGCAGACAGACCGCTATGCTGGGGCTGGATCACGCTTAAACCTCCAGAACATTTAAAACGTCCCCCGGTGCGCTTGCTGTTCGGAACGTCGGGGATCTGCAGCTCTCGGGACGCGGCGCCGGACGCGAGCCGGTACCACCAGACGTGGTACTGGATGTGAACCGGAGCCGGGTTAGGGTGCAGGAGCTCTCCAGGTCCTAGTGCCGGGCCGGTTTTAGCTCGCAGCTCGGTGGTTGGAGACCTGCCGGTGATCTAGTGAGAGCAGCCGGTGAGTTAAAGGGCGGGACGCCCACAAGCGCGGTGTGGAAAGGCACGTATGAGAAAGTCCGCGATTAATGCGTCAAAAAAATTGTCGGCGTCAAGCACATGTCGGATTACTGCGTTTTTAACGCGACAAATCTGACAGCCCTAATATATGTATACATGTGAGTGTGTGCGAGAGAGATGTAATCTATCTGTTCTACATGCTTTATTAAATGTATGTTTTGAAGCTTTTTAAAAAAAAAATATTTCAGGCTTTTATCTTGCTTTTTTTTCCTGCTTTTTTTTTTTACTTTTTACTGACCAAAAAAATTATCCGAACTATGACCCTAAAACCATGACACGATCCGAACCGTGAGTTTTGGGATCTGCTAAACCCCCAGTTACAATCTTTAAATGTTGTATAAATACTTCAGTTTTCAAACCACATACAATAAATAAACTGAAACAGATTAATAACCTTATGACCAGGTAAATCTTGCTCAGTTTAAGCAAAAATGTTTTATTACGATCTATTTCTTAAAAAAGGATTCTTCGCTATTGCAAATATTTTTGACAGAATACATAAAAAAGATGCATTTAAAAAACAAGCAGGGAGTTACTTTTGGGGAAATCCCAGTTTTTGTTAAAGCTTCTTAAGATCAGAAGATATTTCAAAACAGCATAACTGATGTTAAAGAAGGCCAACTGCAACTCATCAGTGAGTCTGAAGGTTGTTCCTAGACCAGCATGCATCAGGACGTCACACAGAGCACTGACCAGCACTGGCTTCAGCATGCTGACAAAAGTGCAGTAGCGAGCTCGTTCTTCGATCAGAGCTCTGCTCACTGCTCTCTTCTCCGTCTCCTCCAGAACGGCATAGCGCACGTTGACGTCCTGCAGCGCGTTGTCCAGCTGACAGCGAGCCTCGTCCTTCCCTTCAGAACACACAAAAGAGGCATGTTAGCAAACACCACGAGGACACAACTGAGAGAAACGCCGAAACAAAAATGATTGACCTGCTTCTTTCAAAACCAGCATGGAATGACACTTGAGACAGCATTACCTGATCTCTCCAGCAGGGGTCAGAAAACAATCCCTGTTGGGTTTGCATACACACATGCAAACTCTCACAAGGAAGAGCAAATAGCAGCTGTCCTGTTGACCTTGTGCGTCTGTGCAGCGCCAGTGTGTGAAACGTGGGAAAAAACACTGATGGACTGAGTCTTAGATTAAATCCTTAAATGTTTTTACGAATCATTTAAGTGATTTTTTTTGTCAATCTTAGAGAAATGTACCTGGATTTTCTGGTTTTAAGGTGATTTACTGCACAGTGGATTCCAGCAGCAGCATGTGAACCAATGGAAACTGACAGGTGATGTTCTGTTCCAACACAATCAATGCATCTACAAACACTGACATCAAGAAGAACCACAAGCAGAAATTCAAAACTATCCAGCATCCTTAGCAACCATCCATCCAATAATACTCAAGCACAAAGAACCTTTTCACACTTGTCTTTGCAGCAATAAGTCACAGCAGTTCTGTTTCTGAATCTTGATGCTTTGAAAGTTGCAGCAGTTTATCAAAAACTGCATGGCAGACCTGAGCGGTGGCGGCCACGGTGGCGGTGAGTCCATCTCCCACAACAACTCAAATCAAAGGTAAAGAGCTCAGTTCTGCCGACAAAACAGATTTCCAGCAGAGCTCAGGAGATGAGCTGCCGTGTCGTTTGATTGAAAGCTCAGTTCTGCGTAAGAAGTGGGTCATTTTCTACCTCCTCCGTATTTCTCGTGGAGAGGAATCCAGAGAAAACAGCGAGAAGCCGCATGGACAGAGCCAGCTTTGTGCCATAAAGGTGGGTTTGTCCTCTCAGGTGTGAGCGGTGCAGAGAGCTCAGACCATCACCAACAGAAGCTCAGTGTTGTTGCGCCGTTGGTCGGATGTCTGACCTGAACAGAAACTTAACGGTTTCTACAAAGCTCTGACTCCACCCACAAACAGGAGACCTGAAGCCACCTCAAGGTGAAGTTTTTAAACTTTCCGTTTAGATCCTAAAACAGAGAAGTTTAGCTCATCCCAGACTTCCAGGCTGTCTTAATTCAGCATTGAGCCCAGAGAACTTCTGTGTCTCGGGCTTGATAGTAAACAGGACAAACTGAAAGCCGAGGGTCAGCCCAACTAATCTAATCCCCCTCTAATAACATTACAGTCAAACACATGGGACCAAGCAAGTTATTAGTAGAAGAATTCCCTCCAAACTGAAGGTGTAAGTCATCTCTGCTTCAGCACCAGCAGCAGTGATGTAGGAAGATGTTACTCAGAGCAATACAGAATTCTATTTCTGGACAACGACCTGGACGCTGCGCTGGTTCATCGCTAAACCATGGAAAGGAGGAGGAGAAAGAATCAGAACACCTCCTTATTTTAGAGTTTAGTAATGCTAATAACAGAATTTGAGTTACAACTTACTAGAGTCGTTCTTCACTTTTTTGCTTTTATTTTCCAAGAACTTGATGAGAATACAGCCTTAAAGACTTTGCGAAAATAGTAAATCAGCAGATATATCAGCGGATAAAAGGATAAAGAAAAACAACATAAAGCTTTCAGTAAAATAAAACCGTATTGTGAGCTTCAGACACATTAAAATAAACAGATATACCGAAACTCATGAAATCCATCATCATCTTCAGCCCTTCATTCATCTTCATTCTGTGTGTTTTCAACACTTGTGGGGCCTTAAAAACATTGGGATGGATGGTTGCGTTTTTACATGTTCTATCCTTTTTTGTTTAACAGTTCTTGCTTGTCTTTTAGTTTTATTATTGCTTTCTAAACCTAATTTTTTACAGTACTTAAGTCAGTTGTAGTTGTGTGTTAGAAAAACATCTGAGTCATGCTGTACACAACACAACTAAAATAGTCTTACAACTCTGAAGCCTCCACTTGCAGACACAGAATAAAGTCTTCATTTTCCTCACTGGCATTTGGCTCAAAATTGTACAAGTGGAGTTTTAAAAAAAAAAGCTTTAAAAATGAGGAAAGTGTTGCAAAAACTCCAAACGTCCATCTGAAGAAAAAACCCTAAAAGATTGACCTTAAATCTTTCTGAAATCCAACCCTATTCTGAGTAGAAGGATTTCTCCAGAGTCTGAACTTATGTGAGCCTGCAACATGCCCCAGCATGAGGAGCCTTCTGCTCACACAGAGGAGATAACCGGCACTTTTCTCTGCCTTTGTTTCCTCCAGCCTCCTCCCATCATCTGCCTACATCTGTCAGCAGCTGCAGCTTTCCTCCTGAAGTGGCTTCAAACCACTAAATTACAGAGAACAGAATCACACCAGATAATCTGCCGAGCAACAAATGTTTAAAGGTTGCAGATTCAAACAAACTTGTAACAGCACACGTCTTTAAAACTAGGCATCACAGAAAAAACTTCAGAAATGACTCAGGATTAGAACAGAAAAACTCTTGGAGACCCAAAATCCTGAGGTTTTACAGGAATCCATTAGAACACGGATACGGCTGGAACATTTTTATCGAATGTTTTATCCACAATTCGAAATGAGGACGCTTCATAAGGTAGAAAATAACCAGACGTTTGTTAGTGTGAGCTTTCTCTAAACAATGAGAAGCACACAAACACACAGTGCCGTATGCCAGGGATAATTACAGTACAAAGTCATGGTTGGCGACTGAGCTCGGCGGTGTTCAGTGACGCGGTGCTGACGGTCCCCTTGCGGGTGTGGGGGTGTGGTTGGGTGTGCTTTGTTATTACACAGTGACAACATGAGAAGTCCTTTCTTCTACATTCAGTTTATAGTTTTAGAACAAATCTTTACAGTCAAAGCCTCAATAATAACAGGATGGAGATTCAAACTTTCATTTCAGCGAAAACTCAAGTTTCCCTTCAGTGCAAACAGAAGAAAAAATAAAATTCACATTCATTCACAGACCTTTCATTTAGTTTCATAATAAATGAATAAAATCTCCGCTAAGGTTTAAGTAATAACACTGATTCCCATTGAGGTTGAAATAGTTGATCATCATAAAATGTGTCAAAGAAGTTTTGTTATTGACATGTATTCTATGAGCACCGTATGAATAAAAGAGACAGAATAGAAAACTGGGGAGGAACTTATGCTCAATTTTGTTTCTTCTGTGTCTGGTTTTCTGCTGCGCTCTACTCATGGGATGTGTCTGAATGGACTGTACGCATGGAGCGGTGACGTTTTTCTGGTTTCAAATAAGACCACTTGTTTACTTCCGGTTATGGCTAACTGTATACATTGACTTAGCAAATCTCAGTGTACTATTCCTAGTATTGTCTAATTTTCATTATTTCTTACATTGCATGCTAGGTTGTCATTATGTGTACACACAATGACATAAAAAAAGGCAAAGTTTGCCTTCCTGAAACATCCAGTGCTCACAAAACGCTATCATGTACTGTATGATCATGTGACTTCTGAAGATGAAATGTAGCTCTGTTAGAACATTTAAAACCTGTTCAACAGAACCTTTAATGTGTAAATGAACTTTGAAGAATGACTTTGACTTTCAGAATCCTGGTTCTACTCTCAGCTGATGAGATGTCTCTGCCTTCTTCATTGAGTGATAGCAGCGTGCGCTAACAGTCAGCTTACCTGTGCTGAGACGTTTTAGGAAACAGAATCACGTCTCAGACTGTTTATATCTGACACTGAATATTACATTGACAAAAATGTATCAACACTCTACGGTGAAATAACTGAAACACAACTTACCGGTCATAATAATAAAGACAGTGATATTCAGACGTGTCTTTCATGCTAGTTAGCATTAGCCCAAATGAAAAGTAACAACAGTATTCGCACCTAATTTGCTAAATACTGCAGTCAGTGCCGAACTTTTTTTTTGGCTGCACAGACCCGGAGGAAAGATTAAGGTTATGATTACAGTTGCTGTTTGAGTTAATGCTCCAAATGGTTCCTGATCGCAGCTGTATTGCAGCTGCGCTCTGTGCTCTAGCTGCGTGATAGCTAACAAGACTTTAACATTAAATACTGCGACCAGTCACAACATTTAGCTTTGGTTACACTTAAAATACGTGAAACAATGCAGCAATCTGCATCTTGTCTGCACCTATTACATGTCCTCAACATGAATTTCCATCAGCTTTAGAGCTCGTCGCACGTAAATACGTGGGAATAACATCAGTCTAAGATAGTTACCTTTGAAGTGTGTCATGTAGGACGACAAATACAATTGAAATCATTTTTGCATTTTTATTTTGGAGTATTTTGCTAGAAACACCAACAATGGGCCTAACATTATTTATAGTGACTCTTGTAAACTCCAAATACTCCACTAATCCCATGTAAACAATAGCCCACTGCCCCAAACAGAAATGATTGAGCAGTCATGTACCGAATGCGGAAGAAGGTCGTGCATAAATCACACCCCCTCACTACTCCATAACTACAAAAAATAAAAAAAAATGTGCAGGACAATCCGGATTTTAAAAGCAATTCAGAGACATGCTTAGTCATTTTTATTAACGTAAAATATGACGCCACTCATCTGTCGAAGTAAAACCTAATAAATATAAACATTTTGCAAAATGAGTCAATCGTTTTGTGATATTGGGCTATATAAATAAAATTGAACTGAATTTTATGAGTCCATTGTGTTCTAGAGATGAAAAGTTGGACGATTAATAAATGTAACTACTTTTTTTTTAAATGAAAAAATTACTAAAACGTAATGCATTGTTTATATTCACCAATCTAGTGAGCATGAATGTGCACAGGTTTATTTGCAAAGAATCCTGGGAAATTTCCTGGATACTGGACTTTTTCATTGCAGATTTGGACACTTCGCCCCTAAAAAGCTTTAAATAGAGAGAATTTGGACTCAACCATGTTAATAGAGAAGTGTGGTCAATCTGACAGATTACATGGCGGTTGTTAAATCATCAGACTTTAGGCTCTTCGGAGAGGTAAACTGATATAGAGGCATTCAAAGAACAACCTCTAATAACCAGTCATCTCGGATTAAAGCAATAAAAGAATCCAAATGAGGTGAAGTAAAAACTGTTAGACCCGATTTATTAGTAAAACTTCATTAACATCTAAAGATTATTTCTGCTGCATTGTTTGAACTGAATAAAAGATAAAGTAAAGGTTTCCAAAAAAAAATCATCAGATTATTCTAAAGACAGAATCATTGTTTGGTTAAGTTTACATGTAACTGGAAATAAAGGCTGCAGAAGTTTTTATAAAAACATTTCAGATCTATTTGATGAGGTTTTTAAATCTTCCAGAACAGAATTAATTAATAAATCTTGTTGGATATGTTCACTAATTTGTCCTAAATAGTAAAAATAAAGTAGAAATACAAAATGCTTCTTGGTTTTAGGGTGACTTTCCGACGTTTACCGGAGGAGGACCTGCAGACTTGTGGCGTGTTTACAGATCTTTTCTGTGTCTAGGCGTCTTTCTGGAATTCTTTAGAGAAAGACGTTGTGTGTTTTTAACCACTCCAGTGTTTTAATTATTTTCCACCTAAGGCCATCAGCATTCTTTCCTTTGATTGTGGCATGTAAAAGCTGGGTGAAGCCATGGCAACGGCGGGGCGTGTCACCTTGGCGGTAGTGAAGGGTGTGGGTCAGGTGTGCGTCTAAGAGTGTGTCCAGGTTCCTTAGTTACACAAGGATTTAAAAGCATCAGTTACAACAGTGATAACACCAGCATAAATCAGAAAAAGCAAATCTGCACACTCCTCATTGCTGTGACACATTTGAAAAAACATATAAAAGTAAAAGCAGCTTTATTTGTTCAGAACTTTTTTACTCAGAAAATTCAAAGCTTCAGCTGCATTAAAGCAGACAGTCGAAATAAAAATAAATAGTTTAAATCAAACAAAAGACTGTAGTGTTGCATTAATTCAACAGGTGATTTCCCTGGCAAATTCACATACGTTGCCTCTATTTTTATGCACTTCAAATTCCCTCCTCAACATTTGTTCAAAATGTTTATAATCTCTTAGCCTGATCACTGCATCATGGAAGACAGAGATAATGTTGAGAGATCAGGTTTATTCATTGAGGAATCTGTCATTAATCACGTCTGGGTTCATGAGATCATTCAGAGATTCTCCTGGTACGGGAGCTTCACCTTCTACTGCAGGAGCTGCATCTGAATGAACGTGTTTTAGCTGCTCTTCTGTCTGTTTATAACCCAGTTTGATGGCTTGGAGTCCCGCATTAGTCCAAGGAGAGAAAAGTAAAAACAATAGTAATAATGTCTAGATGGAAATAAGAAAAACATCATAATGTTCATGAGGTGAATGATCAGATTCTCAGCCATGTTTGTTTTGGATGGAACTTCTTCTGAGTTTCTCTCAGCAGCAAATACTGTCACACAAACCTACAGTGTCCTGTAGTGGTTGTTAGGGGGAATGTAATAATACAATAAAATAATGAGCCTATTCAGGTTTAAAAAAAAAAAAAAAAAATACAAATAAGTCACTCCTGAGTACAAGTTGCACCCCTGGCCAATCTGTAAAAAATGCGACTTAAAGTCCGGAAAATACGGTACTTGAACTTTGCACATATTGGACCACACAGGTTTTGCCACGCTACCACAAAACACACTGCAGAAAGTCTGAACATTTGCCTGACATTGAAAATGGAAAAGCGTAAAGCTACATTTGCTGTGTACAAAACTTTTGAGTAATTCACTCTGCAGGAGATGAAACTTCCCTTAATCTGAAAAGGAGCTCTCTGAATCTCTGATTTAGTTGTGGCCTTAGTGTGAACAGAAACTGATTTAGAGTCTTTTGTAACATAACATTTCTAACTTGACCCTCTTGCTTTAAAGAACTATTTCCTCGTTACCTCTGAGCGGTCCGATGTGTAGCTGTGCGTCATAATGGTGCAACTACAGTGGTTCTCCATATTCTCCATGCAACACAGTGACTCATCTAATTTATATTCATACCATTAAAACAATAAAAACTCCTCCCAAATGTGATAAATAATCCCACCCACTTTTCCAGCAGGATTTCACAGTCCACCGCAGAAGATCATCAAGAGACAGACTCCAGCAAAAACTGCTTTGACACAGAGTCGATACGTTCAGGCCAGATCAGAACAAACAAGTCCAAAGTCAAGAGACCAACAAACAAAAGTCACAACTAACCAATCATGGATGGTCAGTCAGCTGATCTGTAACGATAAACAAGAACTCCTATCAGCGTTGAACAGGGGGATCTGATTCATGCGTGTTCTCAGACAAGCACTCTGTTTGTAACATGGAAAACACAAAGAACTCAACAACAAAGTGAGCACAAAAGAAGTCACAATCATTCACAACGCTCCATCACTCACAAGCTGTCAACCAGATGCCTCACTTGGCAGTTATCTGAGCAAAGAAATGTGTTTGTGGAGGGATTCTTTCTTTCCCTGGGGTGTCAGGTGACTGACAGAAAGCTGGGATTCAATGTTTTTCAACAGAGACTGGTCGATCAGCAGATCGTCTGAGTGGAAGTTATATTATTTATAAGTTATGTGATGTTGCGATCGCAACTATTAATGCAAATGAAAGCAAACCCCGCGATTTGTTGTGCACCTTGCAACTTTTTATTTTCACCACAACCTTACCGCAACTTTGACCAATCTACCATGACAACAGTCATGTATGACGACGCAGCTTCGTGACTTTTTCCCTTCTGACTCCTTCCCGAGAGCCGTGGTCTTTTTTGTTAACTCTCTTTAGTATTCACTGACTTTTTTCTCTTCAAGACATGCGTAAACGGGTCACCCCGCCACCTGCGCAGGGAAGCGCACATGCGGTAGGGTGCGCTGAGCGCAATAGCGCTGGGTGGTGTAGGGGGTGTGCACTGAGCACGTGTACACGCAGCGGGGGGTACACTGAGCGCACGTGGGTGCAGAGCTGCAGCACAACATTAACCGAGAATGAAAGAAAGACAAAGAGACTCTGGAAATTGATCATGCAAAGGAAGAATTAAGAACCTGCAGGAAAATAATTCCATATAGAACCTCCTCCACAAAACACCTACAGACAGCTGAGAGAACCTTCTCCAAAACAGAGCAGATTATTGGGGATGGAAGAAACCAGATCAGATCCTCAAAGCCTTGATCTTCCTCTACCACAACCATTGACTCAACAGTGATACTTTTGAAATGAAAAGAGCAAGATTCTGTGGAGAACACGGAGATCTGAGGATTAATCTGCTTATGCTGTTTTTGTTTTTTTAAGTTAATAATTTTTCCCTTGAAAATGTCATTTTATCCTAAAGTATGTTGAAATCCATTCACAAATACTTGGGTTATTGTGCGCAGAAAAGAGCAAGAGTTAGTTTTGTTTCACGGTTCTATTCAAATTAAATGACAGTACAACACCATTGTATAAAGTGATGGTGAAGTATTTTCCTAGTGCATGTGTCACAATGAAAAAGAGTTGGAATATGAGAATGTGATTTTTTTTCATAATTAACCCTTTTGTAGGCGCTTTTCGAATATATATATATTAAAAAACATTGCAACTTTTGTCGCAACTTTTTGCAAAAGCCGCCGCAACATCAGGCGTTTTAGGCCGCAACAATCACAAATATCTGCCGTGAAATTCTGGAGGCTCTGACTGAAGAAACTCCTCATTTATTTTGAAAGGTAAAGCCTAAATTCTGTCTGAGATAAACCAAAGTGATGCTCCTTACCTTTCTTAACTTTCTTTTGCAGTTTGATGGTGTCCGAGGACTTCTTCTTGATGTCCGCTTTGGCCTTCTTGTGCTCTAAATGGCACAAAGTTAAAAATGAGAAATGTGTGCACTTAAAATGAGTGCGTGCGTGCATGCATGCGTACCTTTGGCGTGGTCTTTGTCCAGCTGGCTGGCCATTTTTTTCCACTCCTCCATTTTTGACTCAAGTGGAATGATGAGACTTTCTGACAAAGACCTGAAACAAACAAAACAGTCAGAGTTACATTTTGAATCTCTGACTTTATTCAATGAAAACAGTCATTTTAAAATCATCAACTCTGAATATTTAGAGCCATATGTGTATCTTTCTGGCAGATGAGTCAGGTCAACGTTTATTTGTTTGTGCTCCTGCCTCAGGTGGAGGAGTTTGAATATCTTGGGGTCTTGTTCACGAGTGAGGGAAGATCGGAGCGTGAGATTGACAGGCGGATTGGAGCGGCGTCCGCTATTATGCGGTCGCTGTTCCGGTCCATTGTGGTGAAAAGAGAGCTGAGCCAGAAAGCAAAGCACTCGATTTACCGGTCGATCTTCGTTCCAGTACTCACCTATGGTCATGAGCTCTGGGTCGTGACTGAAAGAACGAGATCCTGACTACAAGCGGCTGAAATGAGTTTTCTCCGGAGGGTGGCTGGGCGCTCCCTTAGAGATAGGGTGAGGAGCTCAGTCACCCGGAGAGAGCTCGGAGTAGAGCCGCTTCTCCTCCGCATCGAGAGAAGCCAGTTGAGGTGGTTCGGGCATCTGGTCCGGATGCCTCCTGGACGCCTCCCTGGAGAGGTGTTCCAGGCATGTCCCAATGGGCGGAGCCCCGGGGAAGACCCAGGACACGCTGGAGAGACTATGTTTCTCGGCTGGCCTGGGAACGCCTCGGGGTCCCCCCAGAGGAACTGGAGGAAGTGGCTGGGGAGAGGGAAGTCTGGGCATCTTTGCTTAGACTGCTGTCCTCATGACCCGGTCCCGGATGAAGCGGAAGAAGATGGATGGGTGGATGGTTTCTACAATAAGGTGGTGAAAAACTCCAACTAAAAATATATTTTACTAAAATAGAAATGAATAAACCTCCTGGAGGAACAATAAATCACATTAGCAAAAACTAAGGATGAGCAATATGATCTAATAATACAATCTACAATATTTCACATCAAGTTTGACTTCCCGTGATTTTCCCTTTAGTTTCTTAAAGGGCCTCTACAGTACTTTGCTTAAGCATTTCCGGAAAAACTATCTACATGTATATGATCATATAGTACATTTGGAACAACAAAGAACAAATTATTTATGAAATATTAATTATTTTTGTGAGCTCTTTTCTTAATCAGAAGTGAGACACTTTGACCTCTGAGGCTCCAGCTTTTGGTCCTTGTGGGTGCCCCCCATTTCATGACATCATCCTAGAACCGGCCTCTGCAACGTCGCTTTGTTTTACCCACGAAAACAAACATCATAAGATGGATGTGCATTTTGTCCATTTAAAATAAAAGCGTTTGGCTGATAAATGCTAGCTTTGCAGTGAAAATGGGGCTGTGCGAGTTAGCCTGGGGGTGGAGCTGACAGTTCAGACCCTTCCTGGAAGGGACTGCTCCCCACTTTGTGATGTCACAATGTAAGGAAATACTTGTTTTCATGGACTGGAAGGGGCTAGTGCTCAGAGAGCAGTGTTTAAGAAAAATGTTCACAGATGTGTGAATGGATCAAAAACACTGCTTTGTGATTGTTTCCATGAGGAATTAACATGATAAAACATTTAAAAACTCAAAAAAGTTGATTTTGCACGATATAGGCTTTTTAAACAAGTACTCCAAATAAGAGAATACATTAAACAAACACTCTTACTTTAACATCTCGTAGGAGTTTACCTAAAATCAAAATGCTAATAAATACATTCAGTAAAAATGTTTGAAAACAATATGTTTAGTGAGCTGCTGATAGCTGGAGTGTCTCGTGGAGAGAGCCATGTCTCCCACTGGATAGAGTTCCTGTTTCAGATGTTAACACAGGTGTGTCATAATCCCTCTTTTGGTAGTAACAGCCTCCAAACAGCGTGTGGTTTGCTGCTCCAAGTCTGAGGTCACAAAACTGAACCAGCTGAACATAAAAGTAAAAAAAATGCTCATGTAACCCTTGTGCTATCCAAGGCATGTCTACATTAAAAGTAGGGTCATCTGGACCCACAAGACAGCACGCTGAACCTTTTTTTCAGGGATTTTTCATCTTCACTGGTGTCCATGTCAGATATAAAATCCTTTCCACTATTGTCATGGGAGGGATCACACATCAATGTAAGGGTGAACGTTGAGCATACATGGGCAGGCCAACGGAAGCCCAAGACAGCAGGATACTAGGTGGGAAAAAAAAACATTTTTTTTTCAAAAATAAACTTTAATTTGCAAATTCGAATTAATTGATCAAATCGATTTATTTCCCAACCCAACCAGAAACAAAAAGAATAATCAAAAATGCAGTTGTTTATGTCACTTTCATTTGAATTGATTTTTTTTTCCACATTTTAAATAAACATATCAATCTAATTACTTTTTTAAAAGAAGAAATAAAAACAGAAAACAACAATAACTTATTTTGAGCTTTAAAATCTTTTAGCAAAGTATATTCATAATAACTAAAGGTTTCTGATCAACCTGCAGCAGACCTTGTCTGGAATGACCCTCCATAATAAAAGAGAGCAGGGTTTTTCCTGCATAGAATTTGGTGGCGGCCGCCACCACCTAATTTACGAGCGCCACCAGCTCCTGCCGTTTAATCAAACATATGTTCAAGTGTTCTCAAGCCGCGATCTTTCAATCATTTGTAACTGCAGTTACATTCGCCCACCAGTAAGGGCGAGTGGCGCTGTGTCCAAATTAGCGCATTATTTATTAATTCAGACCCCCATGAGCGCTTTCTGCTCCTGCCCACTCGTGTTTGTCTTCCGTGAGCAGAAAAAAATCCTCGTGCGCGAGAGACTGTCTACATCCGTGTGCGTGAGCTGCTCCCTCGGGCACAAGTGATGAGTGCGAGTTAGCAGAATCTCTGTGAGCGCGCGCACGTACATCCCTGTACGCCCAAGTGTCAAAAGTCCTTTTTCACTCGCCATAGGAGAATGTCTCTGCGAGCCAGAATCCCCGAGAGCGCACATGACCAAAATGTTGCACACACACGCTCACTGAGATTCTCAGTGAAAAGTTTAATTTAACTTTTTCATTTTAGATTTAATTTGGATATTGGGGTAAGGGGCGATGGGGAAAATGACATAGTCAGCATTATTTTCTCTCAGTTTTTGTAGATTTGATCTCCAGACATGTAAATGTAGTGAGAAACTACATGTTTTGTGATCCGTTACACCCCTAGCGAGTATTGGTTCTTCTATAACCGTGTATATCTAGCTAGACGTAATAAATATTTATTCCAACCTGAATCATGTTAGTCAATGTATTAGTTTTACAGGTATGGAAAATCTTAAAATAAGCAACTGTTTTTTCAAAAAGGGAAGAGGAAAATCCTGACTGGTGGAGTGTAGTCACATTAAACTGGATGTCTGTTGTAAAGTTACAATTGATGGTCCTAAGCAAGAGGTCTTTGACTACCAAGAGTGTCTGAAAAGGTTTTATAAGATGAAACATTGATGAGTCAAATGTTCTGCCACAGGCTGTTCACTGTGCAAATGAGTAGCTGAGAAGTAATGAGTCCATGTTTGTTGTTCAATCCCATGTTCAGTAAATGTCCATGAATCTGATAGTTTCCATGAGGTGTTAAACTTGAAATGAAATATTACTAATTTGTCCTTTTTTATTTATGTAAATATACCTGCTAAAAAAGTCCACTTGTGATACATTTGCTCAGGGGAGCAAAAGTTCAGGTTCACGAATATGAGGTCGCAATGAGACACCACCACCTTAGTTTAAGCCAGGGAAAAACCCCGGAGAGGATAAAACACTTGTGCGTTTTGGCTTCTGTGTACAACCAGCTGAGGACAGTTTGCCGTCTGGTTCCCACACAGAGGAATAACAGAACCAGTCACATGTTTGCTTGTCTGCTCATTCTACTTTCCTCTGGCGAGGAAAGTGTGTGTGTGCATGTATGTGTCTGTGCATGTCTTTAAACCTTACGTGGTGAACAGTTTGAGTTTGGATTCAATGCTACGGTGTCTCATGCACATCCTGGTCAGCGCTGAGCCGATCTCCTTTGTCGCACCTGCAACAATTAGAACAGGAACTTTATGTTAAAAAGGGCTTGCAAGTGACATTTCAAAATTAAGTTCCATTCACACCAGAAAAGGGATCTATGCAAATGACCGTAACAGTGTGAGTCACACTGGAAAACAGAACTTGATGTATCAGTTGGTACCCGTGTTTCCCCGTTTCCGTGTCCATGCAGTTTGCAGTAGAACAGAGGAAATGTAAAGACGGGCACCAGCCTTTCCACTTCTCCATGTTATCATTCTTTAGTCTTCTGCTTTTCGTGTGTTAGTCTCACAGATTAGAGAGAAAGAACTTCCCAAGTCCTTGTATTTCATGGTCGCTCTGTGTTTTGAGAGTGAAGTGGCTAGCTATGCCCCTTAGGACTTCCTCCTTTGTGGATCTATAATCAATGCAGATGCAGGCTCTGATTTGAATTGGCTTATCAGAAGTGTGATGTGAGCTGCAGGGGTGTGTCTGCAGCTGAATGCAGAAATGTTGAACCCTTTAACACCTGAGGCGTCGCTGGTGATGCTTAAACAAAATCTTTACCCTACTGTAACTTTACAACCGTTAACAAGATCAATGTAATTAAAGCAGATTCTGAGGGAGAGAAGCGGCTAAAATAAAAAATCAAATAACATAAAAACTGGAGCTCTGGTATTAAAGGGTTAATAAAGCTGTCTAGAAATATAGTTTTACATGAAAGACACTAGATGCAGAATCTTTTCTTTGGGATCAAATGAATCATGTTTAGCATTTAAAGATCAACAGCATGAGCACATTTTAAAATGAAGAAAAGAAAAAAGCAAATAAAACATTTTAAGTGCAGTAAATTAACTAATGAAGAAAGAGTGTGATGCTGCATAAACAACATAATGAGTTTTTAGCTAATAATTAGGTACATCATTCTGTGTGTAACCTATTATTAATGTGAATTACGTAATTTAAAAAAAATCCTGTCTAAAAGTAGTTATTTTGTTTATTTAAATACGATGTTTTTCAATAGAATAAAAACAGATAACATTTATAAGGTTTAAAAAAAAACATTTTTTGAATTAGAAAAAAACTTGAAATGTGTAAATGTTTCTAGTAGCTTAAACTAATAATTATGGGATAATGCTGATGAGGTGTGCATTATCAGAAATTAACGGACGATGTTGAAGCCTGACCGTCCTCAGTTTCGCGACAGACACATTTTCTTCTATGTAACAACCGTGACCTTGAGTAAAAACTATCAGGAACTTACGATTGTAAAGGTGCATACACACCCAATGCGATTTGCGTAACAAATTCGCTGCTAGTCGCCTGTCAAAAATGTGTTCCTTAGCTTGACGTCACAGCCGTATGTGGGAGGAGCTACTAGCTAATTCTATAAAGAACGGTGTTTGTGGATTCCACTTAGAATGTATGGAAGACACATGGTGCTGATAAATAAATCAGGTTTATTTATTGTGAAGAGTTCTACATTAACATCAGTAATCATATCTCCACGTTTGGGTTTATATGATTATTATTCAAAGATTTTCCCATAGGCGGGGCTGTGTCTGTATGACAGTGTTTCTGTGTCTCTGTGGCTGAGCTTGAAGGCTCTCTGTCTCGTATTAACCCGGGAGGGAAAAACTAAACTTAATTAGACCTTTTTTCCTTTTATTTTAATGTCTGGATGAGGCTGAACCAGCAGCCTCTGCACCCCACAGCGACTCTCTGTCTGCCGGCATATCGAGTGAGCGAGCTCCGCCGCGAGAGAGGAAGCCGGCGATCTGTCCAGAGTGTATCCCGCCTTCGTCTCAAAGTAGCTGGATGAACTCTGCAATCCAGCGGCACCAGCAGGCATATGGAAAAGATGGAAGTTCGGGAGAAAAACGCTCACTTTGGATTAATATTCTACCAGCTGCGCCGCCCATTTTGCGCCTCGTTGCTCAAATCGAGCTGCTGCCAGACCTTCGTGCCGCGCCCGTCACTCAAATCACGTTGCGGGACTCTTCTGATATATCGTCTGTTCAATTGACTTAACATTGAAACTGGACACATCCACCGCGGGAATCGCATTCAGTGCGAATACCTTTATAAAGAAGAGACGTTTTTTATCAAAAGAAACAAAATGTTTTTGAAAATTTTGACAAACTTTTGACTCGCAAATTCACTAACTCATTATTTTCAGTGGATTCATCGTGTTGTGTGTGTTTGTGTTTATGTTTATGTGGAAACTTATGATTAACAGCTCAGTGGCCTTGTGGTAGAGTGTCCGCCCTGAGATTGAAGGTTGTGGGTTCAAATCCTGGCCGAGTCAGACCAAAGACCCTAGAAATGGGACCCAGTGCCTCCCTTCTTGACACTCAGCACTAACGAGCTGGACTGGGGGGTTAAACCACCAAATGGTTCCTGAGTGCAGCTGTGTCTGCAGCTCACCGCTCCCCCAGGGGATGGGTCAAATGCGGAGAACAAATTTCACACATCGAGGTGTGTGACAACTAATGGGACTTTAAGCAATTAATAATGTCAAGAAGATAACATTGTATTCATTTCATTTCATTTATTTTCTAAACAATGTATAAATAATATCTCAAACAGAGTTTCAGTATTTACGTTGATGAAATTGCTGGAAATAAACCAATCAATCAAAGTGGATTTGGCTTCAGTTTGGCTCTTTAGGTAAACCTTAAATGACAGAAGTCTGTTTTAAGGATGAAAACATATTAGACTAATTCAGGATTTAAAATTTAAAACATGAAACCCCTATGAAAATGACAAAAATATGAATATGAATATAAATAACTTTTTAAATGTCAGAATCCAGCCGGACAGTCTTAGTTTTCATAAAGGAGAAGCTTTTATTCTCCCCATTGTAGTTAAAATTGATGTGGAATCAAACGTAAATTATTGTTTGGTAGAAAATACTTCACTAAAGATCATTGCTGTTCATAAATGTGTCATATTTTATCATTTCAGTTTCTAATTTTAGTAAAACGTGGACAGAATAAAAAGCTCCATGTACAGAAAACCCTGTAGCTGTGATCTTATTTTATTTTGCAGAAACATAAACCCCAGAACATGGACTGGTTCTGCGGTTCTCTGATACAAGAACAAACATTTCTTGGCTTTAGTAACTGAAGAAAACAAAAAGGATGATTAAATTGTCATATCTTGTTGCTCAGATAATGACTGGAATGTAGTTCCTGCAGTTCCTGTAGTTGGAATTTAGTTGAAAAACAATATTATCCTCAGTTTTTTTTTTTTTAAGTAAACACTTCAAATTAAAATTGTGTAAAAAAGTTTACATTTCTAATAAAATGTTGATTGATTTGAAATTGATCAAAGAAAATCATTCGTTCAATAGTTTAATTTGTGACTAAATCCTGTATGAACGCAAATGTAGGAAAAATACAAACTACAACCAGAGTTCTAGTTTGTGTGTGTGTGTGTGTATGCGTGTGTGATTGGTGTGTGCGAATACAAGTATGTGCGCACGAATTAGGGTGTTGTAGTCGTCTTGTGACAAAACTGCTAAGCATTCTGGGAGATTCGATTTCTTTCTTTCACGGGTTTGCACACATCATCGCTACAGCAGACAAATAAAATTCTCTTCTCAGGTCAGTTTTAAAACACATTCTAGCATTTCAAAATCAGAGTCAATGACCAAGTATGAATGCACACATTTGACTCTGGTAACTTATGCTCTCATGGACAAGCATAAAGCATACAAAGACAGAATAAAGAAAAAAAAATATGGGGAAAAAGATACAACATTTAAACAGAAAAAAATCATAAATGAGAAATGAGTTAAACTGGGTTTTAATGAAGTAAGACAAAGTTTTATCTTTCATGTGGATCTGCATCTGAAGCATTAGTCGTTCCTGTTTACAGTTGACTTCAGAATCGGAGTCGTCTCCTCTGACGTGATGAGCTGATGCAATGAGCTTTGATCAGGTTATATTGGAAGTGAATCTATATTTGTTCGTTTAAGACAACATTTAAATATCAACTCAGCTGGTGGAATGAAAAGAAGCCAAAACATCTCCCTCAAACTCAGAGCTGTGAGGATGTAACGCCTCCAATAAACGGACAAACTGACTCACAAAAACATCTGATTGGATAAGACCAGGAAGAACAAGTCCCTGTAAGGAAGCGAGGAATGGAGAATAAATATTGACGATGGAAATGACAGTAAGGCTTTTTCCAAGTTGACAGTTCCAATTAAAATAGATTTCCCACAAGCATAAAATGACAAAACTTATTAAAATAAAAAAAAAATCAAAAAGGGTTATGGAGTGTGATTTTAGTAAGATTATGATGAGATAAACATTTCCTTTGATCCTAAAACGTCCATAGACTCATTTGAGTTTATTCAGATATCAAACTGTAAAAGCTGAACAGTGAGGAGATGGAACAGCTCCAATAACCACAGAGTGAAACTAATCCAGTGCAGGTGAGCACTCGCTCACGTGCTAACAGGAAGTCAAGTGAAGCCCCGCCCCCTCCATCCCTCATTACTTGTGCACTTCTTGCGTTAGGAGCAACAGTTGAAGCTCGTCTTGTGTTTTCTTCTCAAACCATCTTTATCTTTACCTTCATCTCGATCTGGCCCTGTCTCCATCTGGGATGATGCACCCTCCTTTATTTGCTTTAGCCTTCAGTGCTGCTCCAATTCCTCAGAAACAGGAAATCCTCGGTTCCTCGCAGTGGAACACAAACATGCAAAGAAACGCTTGCAGCTACCAGGTGTGGCTTAATTGTTAAGGCGTGGTGAGCTGCCTCATTTGCTTGTCCCTCACTGGGAAAGATCTCACTGACATCTCAGAGAACTCTCACAACTTAAATGTCATGTTTTTAAATGAAATTACATATATATATATATATTCACACACACACACACATTTCTTTTTTACTCTGCGGTCTGGTGTCATTTAAAACTAAACTAGTTCAACTAATTCGACTTTATCATGAGAGAATGATAAGAGCCAACGGGAAAGTTGCTTACATCAGACAAAAATTATATCCACGAATGTTAAGACTCGAAAGCTTCTCACCATGCATGGAGGGGTCCATCCAAAATCCAGCACCATGAGACTGTATACTAGCCGCAAGGAAGAAGGCTGAGGACTAGTGAGCGTGGAAGCCACTATCCAGGATGAGACATCCAAGATGCATGAATATGTCAAGCTCAAGGCCCCAACTCACAGCGAGCTCAGTGAACGTCTCAGACAATGGAAAGCAAAGGATGTGATGCTGGAGGACAGAGCATCATGGGAGGACAAGCCCCTGCATGGAATGTACCACCGGACAATAACTGAAGTGGCTGATATCAAGAGGTCCTACCAATGGCTAGAGAGGACTGGCCTGCGAGACAGCACAGAAGCTCTGATAGTGGCAGCACAGGAACAAGACCTGAACACCAGAGCAATAGAGGGGGGTTTGGGGCAGGGGGTGTACTTGTGAAACTTGCTGATCATTGCTAGCTCGAGCTGCTAGCTTTGTTTGTGTTAGCCTGGGGGCGGTGCAGGCTCTTTCTGAAAGGAACTGTCTCACTCTGTGACATCATCAAATGAGGACCCGCTCATTTTTATGGGTATGGGAGGGGCTGGTGTTGAGAGCGCAGGTTTTTAGAGCAGGGGTCCCCAAAGTACGGCCCACATCCGACCCGCCTCTACATTTGGCTCGGCCCCCAAACACTAATCACCCATTATTTATTTATTTACTCTTCAATCTGACCACATGATTGAGAGCCACACAGAACATTACTTTTTATTCCAGCCTTCTACATTCTTTGGCTCAATCTGAACCCCCAAATCCCTGTCAAATAGAACAGAATGCAGAGTTCTCCTTCCACATAACAGTTCGCCTGCTCTCAGTGCAACCATCCAGATGCTTTTTTTTTAAACAGTGCACCCTGTTCTGCATCCTGATTGGCTGGAGACCTTGTCAATCTCCGCTGTGCATGTTTTCCTGCAGAAACGTGCAGTTCTTCAGACCCACATAAATCTATGATCGCGATCAGATCTTAGTTTTCATTCAATAATCCTGGATTTAAAATGATTATGTCTGTCTGAGAAAAGTGGACAAAGCATGTAGTGAGGAGTTTACCTTCTATAATCCTAATTCACGGGTTTCACCGTCACAAGATTTTTTTTAGAACGTAGCTCCCCCAATAACAAAGGAAATATAAGTTTCACTTTCGATTTGTTTCCCCATGCAGCTGCTTATTTTTATTTATCAAGTAGTGTCCCGAATCCTCTCTTGTTTTTTTTTTCTTCAATTCGCGCATGTCAAATCAATACCATTTGCACAGAGATCATAAGAGCTCAGAGCCGTGCACTGAGCGAGCGCCCACGTGCAGGTGCCTGCGTGCGTGCATGTGCAAAGCTCGTCATTGGACAGAGCAGGGAAGGTGCAACAGTTGACAAACAACATAAAAAAAAATTTAAAAAATTACTGACTCTGGAAAAAGAACAAAAATCTGGAACAATTTCACTGATATCGATTATAAAAAGAGACAATTTAGAATCTGCAGAAAATGAATTTCAAACAGAACAGACTCCACAACCAACCTGTGCAGACATTTTTCTCCAGAACAGATCAGATACTGATATAAGAAACCAAATCAGATTCACAAATTTTTGATATTTGGTATTTCTAAATGCTAACCTTTACCATGATTACAAACCTTAATTTTTTTTCTTTTTGTTTTGAACACAACTTTTTTTGGTTGTGTCATTAAAAGTTGAATAATAAGTGATTGTTTTTGGTTTTTATCATTTATTTTGTACATTTTACCTGGTAGGAAAATAACATCTTTCACATATTTTACAATTAAAAGTATGAAGACATTTTTATACATTAGTAATTAATTTTGTGCATACGTTTATATACGATAGTTATTAATTAAAGCTGTGAGGAGCGTTTGACGGCCCGCAGGCGCTACCTGCCCTCTCCCTCGCTGCCCGCCCATACACACCATCGCCGCCCTCAACGCCCACCTTTGGCACAAGCTCACTTGCTAAGCAATTGATTAAAAAAGCACTTTTTTTCAAAATGGCGGCTTTTCTGTTAGTGTTATCTCCATAGAAACCATTTTATGTTTTGTTTGCCCGGGGTCACCAAACAGATTGACATTAGTTTCACGAGAATCGGCAAAAGTAAATTTTGGATGTCCTTAGTAACGGAGGTTATTTGATAACCACGCCCACATTCCTTATATGTTCATATCTTATGTTATAATACTTGGTAAAGCCTCAGCCTGGGATCTACATATTAAATTTTCATAGAAATGCATTGAAATATGTGCGTGTATTAAGACTACGCCACATTTGCGAGCACGCCATGCGCACGCCGTTCAAAATCTAAAGCTTCCAATTAGGGCTGTCAGATTTGTCGCGTTAAAAACGCATTAATCTGACACGTGCTTGACGCCGACAATTTTTTTGACGCATTAATCGCGGACTTTCTCATACGTGCCTTTCCACACCGCGCGCGGGCGTCCCCCCTTTAACTCGCCGGCTGCTCTCACTAGATCACAGGCGGGTCTCCAACCACCGAGCTGCGAGCTAGAACCGGCCCGGCACTAGGACCTGGAGAGCTCCTGCACCCTAACCCGGCTCCGGTT
>NC_050516.1:5603827-5604021 GCF_002922805.2 Oryzias melastigma | reverse complement strand
CATTGTAGTATTGTTTCGTTCAGCTTAAGCTGTTGGTTTGTTCATCAAATTTTTACTATACATCGATAAAAAATGTGCGCGCAACAAGGAAACGCTACTTTTGTAAGCTTTATATGCTAACGCCACTCAAAATCTACAACTTCTAGATCCAACATTTTATCTAAATTATAGGGCTGTCAGATTTGTCGCGTTAA
>NC_050516.1:5581146-5603752 GCF_002922805.2 Oryzias melastigma | reverse complement strand
ACCACACATTTTTTTCCTTAAAAAAAGGCCACATGTAAATTTGCGATTAATCGCGAGTTAACTCTGGACAGTGCGATTAATCGCGATTCAAAATTTTAATCGCCTGACAGCTCTACTTCCAATACCATATTGCTTTCACCAGTTGCCTTCAAATTATGCTCAAAGCGTTAGGAAACGATTAATAAAAATTCCCAAGAGTTATTTTTGTTTGAAGCTGGAATTAAAACTCTTTTTTTGTAAATTCAAGATGGCGGCCACTTCCCAAGGTCAAAGGTCAACGAAAATTTAGGGGTCATTATAGACAAGCTGGCAGCATGTGCATCAAATTTCGTGAGAATCAGACAAACAAAATGTTAATTTAGCGCATTAAAAATTCCCAAAATAACAAATTTAAAAACAAAATTGCTGCCAAGCAATAGGTCGTGGAGCCACCCCATAATAATTTAAAATCTTCCTTTGGATTTCCCAACTGTATGTGGGTTTTGTTTCCGAATTGCAAACTAAATTTTCTTTTTTTTTTGCAGAGTCAGCAGGTTTTTTTGCGACGGTCTTTTGCATACCAGGGCCGCAGTTTAAACATTACGGTTTTGAAAGTTATATCGTTTCGTTCAGCTTGAGCCCCCGGACGCGCGAATACCCTTTTTACACAAATCGGATAAGACATGTGCGAGCCAGCTAAGATCTTGCTGGTTGCGACCTCGCCATGCGCACGCCATTCAAATTCCATCATTTCTAATTACACCATTTTTCTCACAGTACATTCCCATTTATGGCCGATGATGTGACATATCAATTGATAAAACCCCCTTGGAGGTATTCCTTTTTGTAGCTTGGAGTAAAAGTGCTTTTTTTAAAAAAATTAAACATGGCGGCATCTTCCCAAGGTTAAAGGGCAATGAAACTTCCAGGGTCGTTATAGACTCCCGCTACGGACATGATTCTGAAATTTCGTGAAAATCGGACAAACAAAAGTGTCGTTTTTCCATATTGTTGGAAAACCTGAAAATCGCCATTTCTCCGACATCGCCACAAAATGGCCGCTAAGCCTTAGGTCGTCTGGCCATCCCATAATGATTTCAAATGTTCCAGGGCTTATCCCCGACACGTATCACGGGCTTTTGTTTGCGTATTTCAACATTTTTTTTTTGGCCCCATAAGCCCATTCATTTTTTTTATGAAAACACTCGCTGTGATGTCATCGCTTTGGAGGGGTCACACGTAACATGCCAAAAATTCTTTTTCAATTTTCCCTAGGTGTGATAAAATTTTGAGGTACTTTTCGTTCATGTGGCGGGGGTGAAATTTTTGCTCAAAGGCGCAGAAAGATAGAATATTAATGCAAGAACAATATGGTCCTTGCAGTCAATAGACTGCTGCTGCGGGCCATAATAAGTTAAAAAAAACAACAACAAAACGACCTAAATATCATCTTGGAAGAGTCCTGTGTGAGGAGCTGCAGCTCTCCAACGTCTCAAAAGAACCATGACCGGAGAGGATTCCAGATTTAGTGGTTTAATTTTTGGAATGTTTTAGATTCATTTTCTCTGTAATGATTACAGAAATGTATTGTTAAAATGTGATTGTGTGTGACTTTCTGTAAAAACATAATTGTTACATCTAGACACACCCTGTAATTGTTTCACTTTTTCTGTTATCCTACAAACCGATCCGGCCCCCCATCAGAGAAGAAAACAGTTATGCAGGCTTCACAAGAAAAAGTTTGGGGACCCCTGATTTAGAGGATTACTCGGAAATGTATGAAAAGATCAAAATGCCTCTTTGGGGTTCTTTATAGAGAGGAATAAGAAGCATAAATACACTTAAAAGATCAAAAAGTTGATTTTGTTTGATATGGACCCTTTAAGACACAGACGCTGGTGTTAGCATTATGGTGTGGGCTGGACACAGCTTATTTACGAGAGAGTTACTTAGTAGTATTGCCACAATTCTTGGTTTAAAACTGAAGCCATTTGTTACACCACTGAAAGAAAATGTTGTGTTTGTACAGCAGGGGTGTCATAGGGCCGAACAAGACAAACATTTATTGAACACATAAAAAACATAAATAAGTAACATAAATATGAATTAAAACAGACATAAATATTATTCCAGAATAAATCAATTTCACAAGAAAAACAAGGGGGTGTTAATAATAATAAAAAAATAAAATGATCAAGAGGGCCGGAGGTAATAACCCAGATCTGGCCCCCGGGCCTCGACTTTGACACATGTGCTGTACAGAATACCAGCGTTAATGTTGAAAGTGTCAAGCCTGCACTGTGCTAAATTTAAAATATTTATTATTGTTTTATTACATTACACCAGTCTTAGTATAAGCACACTGAAAGATTTTTCCAAAATTTGTAATGTGCAAATTAAGGAAAAAAAGTATTTTTCTGAACTTTGTGTTGTTTTTAAAAATCTTAAAAATCTTATGTCAAACCAAAACAAAACTATGAACCAAAAATTGAGGTTTGAGAATAAAACCAAGCATCTCTCCTGTCTACTATAAGACAGACGAGGCTAAACACTAACTATTGAAATGTTGATTACTTTAACGTAACACGGATCTCATCAAGTCACATCTTTTTCATAATTAATGTAATGGTTTTTGCTTTATGGCATGTGCAAATATCTAAAGGCTTAAACCGTGTCCTTGAAGAAATGCAGTATTTGCCTTCATAATCATCAAAATGTTGTTTTCCCATCATCTGGCTCAAGACAGCTTTGTCAAAAACTGTATCAGCAAGAACCCAGACTCCACATGGTGCCAAACCATTAAAGCTGCAGTGAGGTCCAAAGGTGACGTGCCTAATATTCGCAATTAAACATCTTTTTGATCAAATATCTGACAAGAAGCAGATTTTGCAGAAACTAGAAACCCGCTTGCTATGAAATGCGAAAGCGGCACAAAAGCTCAGAAACACTCTTAAGATATAAAAGCAGAAGACAAAAATGCAAAATCTTCCTCCACTTTTGAAAGACACAGTAGCTCCAGACAGAGAACTGTTCAACGCTCCACTAAATCAAAGATTTTCCAGCTCTGCTCACCTCTCCCTGCCCATAATGCCGTTCTTTTAGAAATCCCAGAAAGTGTGGATGAGAGAACTCATTTTGTGTTTTTCTGCCTCCAGGTTGTTGGCAGTGATTTCCTCTGCTCTCTAACCCGAGGCATCAATCTGAACAGAAACGTCTGAGGAGAAACGGCTCTAAAATCGCTGACTTTAACCTTCAGGTAAACCACAGTTTAAGGATACTTATTTTCAACAGAACCATCAGTTTAAATCGTTACCTGCTAACCTTTTCTCTCTGTTGATATTGACCAAGTTATTGATTCACTGGCAGAGGAAGATGGCAAAAATAATCTATTAATGGAAGACTTTAAACCCACCCCAACAGCTGAACTCAGGAAACCTCTGAAAGGCTGAGTCAGGTCGTCTTGTGATGTGTGTGCACATGTGTGCGCGCTCTTTGAAAGCCCCATGATACCAAAGACGTCAACAGTTCCTCGGTTTCCAGAGAAACCAGTCATGTGGAATCACCAGAAGAAAGAGGAGGGATCCGGCTAACAGAGTCAGCTGATTGCAATGAGACCACCATTTTTATCCTCATGTTTTACGACTTCACTTTACAGAGACCAGCTGTATGAAGAGAATACAAGCGGAGTTTAATGTTAATCTTTGGTCATGTTCTTCAAATGCAAATATGAAACCAAAACAGAAAGAACAAAACAAACAGCTGTCTGACATAAAAATAAAAGCTATCAAATCAGTTAAAACGCGCATAAGATTACTAAGGATCATGGGTAGTTTTTGTGTTCTGCTGCAGTCCCACAGACAAGTATCTCTGACATCAGCTGAAGAGAACTACAGACAGCATGAAAAGACCTTAAAGTTCCCCTCAGATCTTCCCTGCATCCGTTTTTAAAGCTTCTCAGTGGTCTTTAATTATAATGATGCTGTTTTAAGTCAAAATCAAAAATCTGTGTTGTTTTCTAGGACATAGTTTCTGTAGACTGGCAGGAGTTCATTATAGATTCACCTCCGAGTCGTGGGCAAAGCTGTTGTACACACCCTCCTACTGGCTTACAGCCCCTCACACCCCCAACCTAACATTACAGGTGTAACGAAAACGGTGAGCAATATCAGAGCTATTCAGACGTGCAGTTTAGATCCAGATTTCAGCTGAGATGAGGAAAACAAAGACATTCATGGATCGACTTGTCTGCCAGTGGATGCAACAGAATGGGGCAGAGCAGGGAGCTTGTGGCCCCGCCCAGTGGATTTTCTACAGCACAAAAATGCTAACTTGCCCTCTCTGGATGGAGTGCTCCTAAATATCTTGGGGTCTTGTTCACGAGTGAAGGAAGATCAGAGCGTGAGATCGACAGTTGGATTGAGGCGGCGTTCAATTTTATCCGGTCGCTGTACCGGTCCATTGTGGTGAAGAGAGAGCTGACCCAGAGCACAAAGCTCTCGATTTACCAGTCGATCTTCGTTTCAGTACTTATGGTCATGAGTTCTGGGTCATGACCGAAAGAACGAGATCCCGACTACAAGCGGATGAAATGAGTTTCCTCCGTAGGGTGGCTGGACGCTTCCTTAGAGATAGGGTGAGGAGCTCAGTCACCCAGAGGGAGCTCGGAGTAGAGCCGCTTCTCCTCCACATTCATTAAGTTGGCTCGGGCATCTGATCCGGATGCCTCCTGGACTCCTCCCTGGAGAGGTGTTCCGGGCATGTCCCACTGGGCGGAGGCCCCGGGGAAGACCCAGGACACGCTGGAGAAACTATGTCTTTCAGCTGGTCTGGGAACACCTCGTGTCCCCCCAGAGGAGCTGGAGGAAGTGGCCGGGGAGAGGAAACTAAAAACTCATCTTTTCAAATTTGATTAATTCCACCCATAACTTTGACTGCAATTGTCCATTTTCATAAGTGCATATTTTACTGTAAATTTTAATGCTGTAATATTTTTTTTTTGCCATTATTTTATGTACGGTGACCTTGGGTTCCAAGAAAGGCGCCAAGTAAATAAAATATATTGTTATTTATTATGATTAAGTCTAGGCATCTTTGCTCAGACTGCTGCCCCCACGACCCGGCCAGGATGAGAGGAAGAAGATGGATGGATGGATGGATTAAAAAAGCTCTTTAAACAGTCCTTTTTCATCTGCACCTGATTTACAAGGATTGGAATAAAAAAAATAGGCAAAAATGCTATTTTAAGCTGAATTTTCTTTACACATCTCCTCCATCATCAGAAAAATGCAACAAGAACATGTTCTAAACAGCAAAAACACAGTTTTCATCAAAGTGGGTCTAAGATTAATCTAGACCAGGAGTCTACAACATGCAGCTCTGGGGCCACATGCGCCTCTTCCCCTCCACAGCGGCTCTCTGGCTAGAAAAAAACAACAGTTTGTAAAGTAAGGGTTGCTGACTTAGCATTGATTTAATTTATTTGATAAAAGTCTGATATTTTCTAAATGCTATTTTTTTATGACTTTAAAGTACATTTTATCTTAAGCTGCATAAAAATGGTTAGTATCTATTCTTAGGGGAGTGGCTAAAATCTATAGATTTGTGTATTCTCCATATACTATTTCTGCTGGATCATTAACCAATCATGTTTTATGTTTATGCACCAGTTAACAGCAGTACTCTGGTGACAGCTCACCAGAGTAAACCTGGTATAACAAGAGAAAATGTCATTTTTGTCTAGTGTTGTTTAGGAATACTTAGATTCACTTGAATGTTCTTGTTTGGGAGAGGAAGTCTTATTTTGAAAGAAAGTCACATGAGCTTCTGGCAAAAGTAAAAAACGACTCTACAATATTTATGTATTTATTAGCGGACAAAAATAAATATAATTCATATTTACTATAAAAACGGTAGTGCAATGATGCAAGGTAGTATCACATTTTCCTAAAAGGGTTAAAAAAAAAAAAGTTTTGCGGCTCTTATTAGGTTTTGATCAGTACCACATAGGCCCAAATGGCTCTTTTACTTTTACGGGCAAAGGTTGCACACCTCTGATCTAGACCAATGAGTTTATGAATCATTGGTTGTTGTTTTTTTTTTATATATATATTCCATCTTTTGATTTTTTTGTTTATAGTGACGTATGGCAAGAAAAAAGGCTAAAAATGAGTAATTTTTCATGTTGTGAGTTTTTCATGTAAAACTCCTCATTAGCCTCCCAACTGTTGTTTTTTAAAGAATGGATTGGTTTCTAAACAGAATATTTTCAAAATGTGCTTCATAGTAGTTTCTCGCTTCATGTTCAAACTTTTCCAATTCTACATTTTTTTTGAACAGCAATGAACTTCAGGAAATTTGTTAGATGCATGTTAACTACAGCTGTAGTGACTGATCTTTGTAGGTTGACAACTTAATCAACAATTAGTTCAGCTGTAATGTTAACATGAGGAAAACGCATGATCATATTGCTTTGCAAACTCAGCACAAGAAACAAGTGAAGTTAAATGAAGTTCTAATAATCAGTTTAGGTTCCTCGGAGCTGTGAATGTCTTTGAGCTTCAAAGCCACAATGTGGCCCAATTGTCAATTTTCAGAGCAAAAGACGAGCATTACCATGTGAAACAGTAACAGGGACCCACCAGACCGGTTCTGACACAAACAGAGATCCCTGCAGGCACAGGAATGCACACACGGAGAGAAGAAGCATTCAGTGTTTCATGGTCTGCAACTGTATCAAGAAAAAAAAGCGTGTCTACAGGCTTCCTTAGAGGCAAACAGCTGTTGTGCTTTTCTGTAGGCCTTGTGGCCCACATTCAGCAGCTGACAGGCTGAAGACACCGACACTCAGAGTGAAGGAGGAGGAGACAACTGACACAACACAACACAAAGGTGACACACACACACCCCTACACACACACACACACACAGGGATAACAGTGGAATGTGCTTGGTCAACATGCTGCGTGTTGAGCCATATTGGATTTACAAGAAACTAAATGCTAACAGATGGCAGCTGCGCTGCGCTCGGGTCAGACAGGTTAAACTCCGATATCGGCTGATGAGTACTGAGAGCATTTTAACCAAAAATTTATGATTGTAAGTTAATATACCAAAAGTGTGGAAAACAATGTTTAAAATGCTTGAAATGCAGATGAGTCAATGTGAAATGGAGTGATTTTCAGTCACTGCCTCAGCTGCTGGCAGGAGGAGCGTGTTTGGACAAGTTACAAGTATCACTGGAAAAACATCACAAGTGTTCACCCAGAGGCTGTGTGGAAAACACTCAATCAAAGGGACACGTCAATGCAAAGAGTCATAACGCCACTAAACACACATGAAAGTGACTTTGAATCTCCTCATTTAGAGTTCAGGTAAGATTTGACAGGTTTTTGTCCACTTTTTCCTATGACTATAAATAAACATGTCAGGTCTTTCGAGTTTGAATTTGATGTCAAATCTTAATTGCTAATTGGTTAAAAAAATTAAAACCAATATGCATTTATCTTTACAATAGAATAAACAACTTCTAAGGTTGGTTCATTAAATGTCTTTTTTGTTATCTAAGCTGTTTAGAAAAGAATAAGAGAAGCACAAAATGATACCTCATAAAACAATCACAACAAAGGACAAGTCTATTGGAATACATGCCAAGATAAAAGCTTAAATTATCCAGTTTATTCCAATTTATCTCTCTTGCTTTTGTAAAACAATTCAAAGCCAATTTTTTTCTGTCCTGGGTTATTGATTGCTTCATTTTTCATGCAAATAATTAACAAACATACAAACTATAATTTCTGGGGCTGGGAATCACGGGGTGCCTCACGATACGATGCGATACATGGTTCAAGATGTCCATGATATTGTGATACTGAGATAATTGGTAAAAAAAAAAATCTCTAATACCGGTAACTCAAATATGAAAGAACACACATTTTCTAGGAAAGTATATCCCCATTTATTCTTTAGCTTGAACACAATCATAATAAATAACTTGTGTCTTATTTTGTGCAACAAATAATAGACAATTTAGTGCAGCATTCCTGAAATCAGTAATACTGTCTTTGACAAGCATTGACACAAATTGAATCGGAAATAAAATTCCGTGTTAATAATAGTAAACATGAACAGCAGTGCCGCTACTTAGTGCAGAATTGTTCTAAACAATAGAACAAAAATTAAATTATTCAAGTGGCTGTCAGACACATTGGTGCTCGCAACAGGCAGTCTTAAAACAGCACCCCCTATCACAAGGGCATATGAAGCCCGGCCGTGGTGCAGCGGTAGAGCGGTCAACTCCTGATCGGAAGATTGCGGGTTTGATTCCCGCCTTGTCCGCCCATGTGTCGAAGTGTCCTCGGGCGAGACACTGAACCTCACACTGCCTCTGGTGGGAGGTTGGCGCCAGTGTGTGGCAGCGGAGCCACCACCAGTGTGTGAATGAATGTGTAAATGCGTCTGTGACTGTAAAGCACTTCAGACCTTCAAATAAGGTAGAAAAGCACTATAAAAGTATACACCATTTATTATTTTACCATTTACCTCCGAAAGAATTTTTCACCAAAGGATGTCAAAAATAACATTTTACAGCCTCGTCGAACAAAAATAAAAGATCCACACTTGGTGAGGACTCATAGAGAATCTGGAATTTTGAATATTAAATATTGCAGGAGTAAATATTGTGATATATCACAATATCTATATTTTGGCACACCCCAATCATTTATTTTGTTAGGGAAAATGAGGTTTAAATAACCAAAATATCAGCCATTAAAACCCATTTTTTTGTTTTTTTTTTTAAGTTGGTTTTTATCTTTATTTTTCACAAAGGGCAAATAAAGCGTGACCTTTGCAGGGGAAACTCAGCCTGATGTCTAAAATGCCATGGTGTGCCACTGACTGTGACCTGCCCGAGGATGCTCATCTAACATCAATACTTCTGAGAAATATTTTCTTTCTACATTTCTAAATCCTGGGTCAATCTTAGAAACTTGAATCCTTCTGCAGAAACTGTGATGACAACATTACTGCACAGCTTACACTCACTAAAGGATGACACAACAGGTCTGCTGATACCTCCATGGAGGGGAGTGGCGGTGATTCACCACCCACGCAATATTATCGGATTTCCTTTAGATACCATCTGATTTAAGCGTTGCGTAATCATAGCCGGCACCGACAGCCCTGTCCCTTTCCAACTGCAGTCGGGATCAGATGGTCTAAGTAATAAAGCTTTAAATGCAGGATAAGACCAAAATGGGTCAAGAATAAAATATTTCTGTATTTTCAACATGGCTGTGCCACAAGTTTATACCCAAGATGAAAATTCGCTGCTGACCAACGTCCATGTTAACCTGACTGAGTGGCAGCAGATCACTGAGACAGACTCCAACTTCTGAGGCTAAACTAACACACTTCCATAAGAGGCATGTTTCTTTTTTTTGTCATTTTTGTTCTGAAAAACAAATAGAACAGCAGTACACTTAAAAGAATGGAGGATGAAAGATAGAAAGAACACAAAGACAGAAAACAAGGCTGTAATATGCCATCTAGGATGGTAATTTATGACTATTTGTTAGGCTTGTGACAGTCGGGAATCCTCTTTTGGGACTTCATTTACAAACTAAGACATGGAGGCTTGTTTGGAGCTTCTCTCACTCCGTTTACAGCCTACTCCCTCCACAGGAACACCGTGGATGTGCTACTTGTGAATTGTCCCTGACTAAGCAAAAGTGGAAGTACAGCTTGAGTAATTCTGGGAGTGATCCTCTGCATGAAATTTGTTTCAACATTGCTGAAAAGTATTGCTAAAGCTCCAGAAAATGGAAGTTTGGTGCTGGGTGGATTGTGCTGTTTTTCTGAGTTTCTGTCCTCACCTCTGGTCCCCGTCGCCATGTCTGCAACCTTTTGAAAAGCATCTAAGAAAGACCCAACAGCCAGAATAGTCGTCCTGAGAAATAAACACACATAAGTGACATTCATTAGATCCATCTTAACCACATTAAGAATCAATTGAAAACCTGATGCTTTTATTCTTTATTTAATCAAATGTGCTAGCTTTACCTTTAATAGTTTCTCTGTGTGTATATCACTGTATTTATTTGTACAAATTAGGGCTGCCACGATTAGTCAACTAATCGATAACTAGGTGACAATTATAATGGTTGACAACTAATTTAATAGTCAATTAGTCTTTACTTTATATTATATGGATTTAGAGTGTAGTAAAATTGAACACAGTTGTGAGCGTTCCGCACCTAAAAATTCACTTTTTCTATATTTGGGTCAAAGAGACCAAAACTTTATGTTTTGCGAAAAAGTTCCTTGTTTCAGATGCTGACCTTATTCAATTTAATCTTGTTGTATTACCACCAACTATTGAATGACAGAGGCTCCATGATTAATTAAAAGTTTAATAAAATATTGTCTTCATTGTCTTTAATTTTATTCATTCATTCATTTTCCTGACCGCTTTGTCCCTTCCAGGGTCGCGGGGTGCCGGAGCCTAACCCGGCTACTGATGGGCGAAGGCGGGGTTCACCCAGGACAGGTCTCCAGTCTGTCACATCTGTCACAGGGCCTCAATCACACACACATCCACTCTCACATTCACGCCTAAGGACAGTTTAGAGTCACCAATGAACCTATGAAGAATGTTTTTGGACGGTGGGAGGAAGCCGGAGTCCCCGGTGAAAACCCACGCATGCACGGGGAGAACATGCAAACTCCACACAAAAAGGTCCCAAATCCCCCAGCCGGGATTCGAACCAGGGCCTTCTTGCTGTGAGGCAAGAGCGCTAACCACTGCGCCACCGTGCAGCCATGTCTTTATTTTTTAGTTAGTTTAAATCTAATGATGGTTAAGATGTGTGCTTTACATAAATTATTATACAATTAAGATCTGAATTGGATTTCATCTATCATACTGAGGAAAGCTGGGCTTTCAGATAGTTGTGAACTCGAGCTTTATAAATAAATTGAATTAATTGGATGTTTCATATCCCACATTCTTTCTATGACCATTTGCATATTCATTATGGTTGTTAAAATTGTATAATTGTGTTGATCGGCATTTCCTAGGAAGGAAAGGAGAAGAAGGAACATAAATGTCACACATACATGTTAAAAGTTCAAAACAGGATTTTCAGAGGGGGACTTTAAAATATTTAGATGGTAGCATTATAAAAATAACACCAATATGTCATATTATGGTCATGCAGCTTTTTTTCCAATTCATTCTGTATAGTTTTTAAGAACTGTTTATTTTTTTTATTATTAAAAATGAAAAATCTCTGTGTTTTAAACTGAACAAAAGTCGAATATTAATTCATAAAATAATTCATGTTTACATGGAAAGCTGCTCAAAAAGCTGTTTTCCATGAAACTATACAATTACAATACAGGACAATTTATATGTCCATCCATCCATCCATCTTCTTCCGCTTCATGCGGGACCGGGTCGCGGGGGTAGTCTAAGCAAAGATGCCCAGACTTCCCTCTCCCCGGCCACTTCCTCCAGCTCCTCTGGGGGGACCAAAAGGTGTTCCCAGGCCAGCCGAGAAACATAGTCTCTCCAGCGTGTCCTGGATCTTCCCCGGGGCCTCCGCCCAGTGGGACATGCCCGGAACACCTCACCAGGGGGGTGTCCAGGAGACATCCGGATCAGAAGCCCGAACCACCTCAACTGGCTGCTCTCGATGTGGAGAAGCGGCTCTACTCCGAGCTCTCTCCGGGTGACCAAGCTTCTCACCCCATCTCTAATGGAGCACCCAGCCACTCTCTGGAGAAAACTCATTTCAGCCGCTTGTAGTCTGGATCTCGTTCTTTCGGTCACGACCCAGAGCTCATGACCATAGGTGAGTACTGGAACGAAGATCGACCGGTAAATTGAGAGCTTTGCTTTCTGGCTCAGCTCTCTTTTCAATACAACGGACCCGTACAGCGACCGCATAATAGCGGACGCCGCTCCAATCCGCCTGTCATCTTCCATCACTCGTGAACAAGACCCCAAGATATTTAAACTCCTCCACCTGAGGCAGGAGCACTCCACCCACAGAGAGAGGGCAAACTACCTTTCTCCGGTCGAGAACCATGGCCTCAAATTTAGCGGTGCTGACCCTCATTCCAGTCGCTTCACACTCGGCTGCAAACCGCTCCAATGCATGTTGGAGGTCCCGGTTCGATGGAGCCAACAGAACAACATCATCTGCAAAGAGCAGAGAGGAAATCCTGTGGTCCCCAAACCAGACCCCCTCCGGCCCCTGGCTGCGCCTAGAAATTCTGTCCATAAAGACTATGAACAGAACCGGTGATAAAGGGCAGCCCTGCCGGAGTCCAACATGCACCGGGAACAGGTCTGACTTACTGCCGGCCAGGCGAACCAAGCTCCTGCTCCGGTCGTACAGAGACCGGACAGTCCTGAGTAAGGCTCCCCAGACCCCATACTCCCAGAGCACCCTCCACAGTACACCACGGGGAACGCGGTCGAACGCCTTCTCCAAATCCACAAAACACATATGGACTGGATGAGCGAACTCCCACGAACCCTCCAGCACTCTGAAGAGGGTGTAGAGCTGGTCCACCGTTCCACGACCAGGACGGAAACCGCACTGTTGTTCTTGAATCTGCGGTTCGACTATCGGACGGACTCTCCTCTCCAGTACCCTGGCATAGACTTTCCCAGGAAGGCTGAGAAGTGTGATTCCCCGGTAGTTAGAACACACCCTCCGGTCCCCCTTCTTGAAAAGGGGAACCACCACCCCAGTCTGCCAGTCCAGTGGTATGGTTCCTGTTTGCCACGCAATGCTGCAGAGACGTGTCACCCAAGACACTCCTACAACATCCAGAGACTTGAGGTACTCAGGGCGAGCCTCATCCACCCCCGGAGCCTTGCCACCAAGGAGCTCTTTGACTACCTCAGTGACCTCAGCTTGGGTGATGGACAGTTCCAACCCAGTGTCCTCAGCCTCTGCTTCCTCAACAGAAGGCGTGTCAGCAGGGTTGAGGAGATCCTCAAAGTATTCCTTCCACCGCCCGACAATGTCCCCAGTTGAGGTCAGCAGATCCCCATCTGCACTGAAAACGGTGCCTGCAGAAAACTGCTTTCCCCTCCTGAGTCACCGGATGGTTTGCCAGAATCTCTTTGAGGCCAACCGATAGTCCTTCTCCATGGCCTCAAAAACTCCTCCCAGGACCGAGTTTTTGCCTCCAACACAGCCCGGGCCGCAGCTTGCTTAAACTGCCGGTACCTGCCAACTGTCTCTGGAGTCCCACAAGCCAGCCAGGCCTGATAGGACTCCTTCTTCAGCTTGACGGCATCCCTTACTTGCGGTGTCCACCACCGGGTTCGGGGGTTGCCGTCACGACAGGCACCAGAGACCTTGCGGCCGCAACTCCGGAAAGCAGCAGAGACAATAGAGGTGGAGAACATAGTCCACTCGGACTCAATGTCACCAACCTCCCTCGACACCTGCTTGAAGTTTTCCCGGATGTGGGAGTTAAAGACCTCCCTGACGGAGGGCTCAGCCAGACGTTCCCAGCAGACCCTCACAGTACGTTTAGGTCTGCCAAGTCTTTCCGGCCTCCTTCCCCGCCAGCGAATCCAACTCACCACCAGGTAGCGATCAGTAGACAGCTCTACCCCTCTCTTTACCAGAGTGTCCAAAACACACGGCTGGAGATCGCCTGAAACGACTACAAAGTCGATCATCGATCTCCTACCTAGGGTGCCCTGATGCCAGGTGTACTGATGGACACCTTTGTGTTCGAACATGGTGTTTGTTATGGACAAACTATGACGTGCACAGAAGTCCAACAACAAAACACCGCTCGGGTTCAGGTCAGGGAGGCCATTCCTACCAATCACACCCCTCCAGGTACCACTGTCATTACCCACGTGGGCATTGAAGTCCCCGAGGAGGACGACGGAGTCCCTGTTGGGGCACTTTCCAGTACCCCTTCAAGGGACACCAAGAAGGTCGGGTACTCTGAACTGCTGTTTGGCCCGTAAGCCGAAACTACAGTTAGAGACCTGTCCCCCATCCGAATGCGAATGGACACAACCCTCTCGTCCACCGGTGTGAACTCCAACACCTGGCGGCTGAGCTGGGGGCTCACAAGTAAGCCCACCCCAGCCCGTCGCCTCTCACCATGGGCAACTCCAGAGTGGTAGAGAGTCCAGCCTCTCTCTCCAGCTCAGGCTCCTTCCCTCCCAGAGAAGTGACATTCCATGTCCCAAAAGCCAAATTCCATGACCGGGGTTTGGGCCGCCGAGGCACTCGCCTGCAACTGCCACCCAAACCACAATGCACCGGCCCCTTCAAAGCTCCAATGCAGGTGGTTGCCCACTGGGGGGTGATCCCACGTCGCTCCTTCGGGTTGGACCCAACCGGGGCCCGTGGGAGGAGCTCCGGCCACCAGGCGCTCGCCTCCGAGCCCCAACTCCAGGCCTGGCTCCAGGGTGGGGCCCCGGTGACACCAATCCGGGCGACGTAGCTGGATCTCTCATGTCATAACTCATAAAGGGGGTTCTGAAATTTATATGTGAACTTCATAATCTGATCTTTTTATGATAGCAAATATTTTTTCTTTCCAAACCATTAGATTTGTTTTCTAAACTTCTGTCGACTATTTCCTTAAGAAAAACAACTGCAACGCCAAAGAATTTTAACAAGCTGATGATTTGTTTTTAGCTTTTTCTAAAACTGTTCTGATACTAAATATTTTCTACCTGCTTCCATGATCTTCCATGTATCTTTGAAACATGTTTGATGCTTCAACTAAACTATATGTATTTCATCAGCATAAAGCAGCAAACTAACACAACAGATTTCAACTCATTCTCACTAAAAGTCTTATTTTGGAAGCGAGTTAACACATGAGGTTCTCTGCCTTTAAAGCCTTGTGGTTCAAGTGCAACTAGAGACGTTCGAAGACACACATTGTCATCAATGGACCTTTTGTCTGCATGTCCTCCACCAGTAAAGTGTATATGTCCATAGCTGAGCACCAACACACACACAGTGTTACCTGATCTTCTCATGTTTTAGAGATAATGACTGCGAGTCCGTCTGACCTCAGTGGAAATTCTTCACAATACACGTTTGCTCTTTGTGTGATGAAACGGCCAGAAGCACTTCTATCACGTTTGTAATAAATTATTCAAACTCTTTATGACAAATGTCACAACAAGAATGTGGTCAAGGATGCCGCCCAGCACCGTACCAAAATTTTAAAACGCACATTAGAGCCTGAAAGTCCCACTGTCCGAGCAGCGAGCGCAGAGAAAAAAGGCTTCACAGCGAGGCCAATGAAGACCCTCTGCCATCACACTCATGTCATCACAGGGTTCTGTTCTGCAGGGCATCGAGACTCGAAAGGTACATCTAGATCAAGTGTTCACAGCCAAGTCAAATCCAGTCCAGTTTTATTGAACTACCAAAAGGTTAAAGTATTAGATCAAAGTGGAGCCGCTTAAATCTAAATCCTGCTGCGTGGAAGAACATCTGATCATAATCATAATCTGGAATCAATATTCTGTTCATAAACAGAGGTTTGATAATAAGTTGAACACCTAATCTTTGAGTTGATGTTTTTTTCCTTTAACTTTTGACATGACCTTTTGCAGCAAATTCAAAACTATTAGACCAAAAATAGATGAAGCTATAAATATTGTTGATATTGTGTGTGTGTGTGTGTGTGTATGTTTGTGTCTTCATGATTGTATGTGTGACTGGCAGCGTTAACAGACCATAACTGTCTGCAGCAGGCAGAGCCATGATTATCAGGTAAACTGGTCCTCTGGGAAAAGAAACTTGTGTGGTGTACTTAGGCTGTTCTTTAACGGTTTTTCAGACTCAAACTGCACAATATTCACATAAAGACTAACATAAAACAAAAACAGTTTATTCTGGTCATAAAGAGTTTGTGGTTTGACAGTGTTCCTTACCTGAGTTGTGACTGGAGTTTGGCTCCTTTCGTTAAAAAGTCCTCCCAGGTCGGATAGCTAGCCTATGAACAAACAAAGAGAATACAATATTTGCATTTTATTATTTTTTCTCCATATAAAATTCAAATCACAGCTACGGGCAATAATAAGAACAGAGAATAAAACATCAAGTTTTGCTTGCTGCTTCCAAACAATGATGGATGAAAACAAAGAGACCAATTTTTCACAGAAAGCCAAAGAAAAAAGTATTTAGGGTTTCTTGGAGACTTAAATTTGCATCGATTTTGCCTTAACCCTCGTGCTCTCTTATGGGGTCCATAATGTTTATGTAATTTATGTAAGACATAATTTATGTCTGCCACCACGGAAACCAGTGAAGAGAAAAATCTTGAAAGTTCAGCGCGCTGTCTTGTGGGGTCCAGATGACACTTTGCACAAGGGTTAGTATAATTTGCACCAAATCTACTTATATTCACTGCAGGTTGTGTATTCTATAACTGGTAACACAGAGCAGTAGAATTATGGTTCCACTTCCTATTATCTTTCTGAATAAATCGCTAAGCTGCGTGGAAACAAAAAAAAGCTGTTTTTTTTCCCCAACTTCACCAAATAACAGAGGCCTGGAACGTTGGGTCGACCAGTAACGCGCTAGAAGAGAGGAGACGTATCGGTCACACTACGGAAATCATGAAGCTGGGATTCTCCATAATTTTAATCTTTGACTTTATCTGAAACACGGTGCAGGACCATCACATGAAGCCAAACCGATCTCCAACGATCTTCTGAGCCTCTAAGACCAACCTTAGAGGCTCTTTTACAGTGTGACTGGAATTCCTATTCTTAAAGATTCTCTGGTATTGGTTTCTCAGGGGGTAAAAGCTTCTCTTTCACCAGGATTTTGCAACATGACCTGATTGATTATGTAGTCTGAAGCTGGTTTGGGCTTCAGACTTTGACCTTGACTTGCATGAGTAAACAACAGCAGGCGCTTGTGTGATGTTTAGATTAATGAATCAAAAAAAAAAAAAAAACACTGTTGGGAAACATTGGAAGAGAGGCCACAATTCCACTTTCTCTCATTATTTCTTTAAATCCAGTCACCCTGTCTGCCCTCAGTCTTTGCCACTTCACCAAACAGAGGATAATACCGATTTAACCCCTAACACAACACCATTAGCCTCTTAGTCACACACCGCTAAAGCTGTTAACCAGCCCTCAGTTTAAGGATAGCAGACAGACGCGCAGCATGGGATTGACTGGGTTACTCCAGCAGGGGTTTAACACCCTGTGATGAAATACTGCAGGTGACCGAATGAATGCTTCCAGTAAACAACTAACAGTGAACCTGTTGTTTCAGAAAAAATGTGTTGAAGCAACAGAATTTAAGCAACTTTAATACATGCTGATGACCCTGCATGAGAATAAAAAATGATGCCGTGGCACATGTGTCAAAAACATCTATTTTGTGTGTTTTTGAAAAAAAGACAAAGAAAATGTAAAGATCATGATTTTCTGATGCTGCCTGCCTAATAAAGATAGTCCCACCCATGACACAGCCCTCTGAAACATTCATTTAAACCAAAGATCCCAAAACTACGCCCGTGGGCCGGATACGACCCTCCTCCACATGTGGCCGGGCCCCCCAAAACACTATCAGAGAAACAGAATTTTTTTTATCAATCGGCTGATCGAGACCCACATAGAACGGGACTTTATATTTTACCCTTCTGCAGTCTGAACTACTTAATTTTTTTAATATTTTAGTATTGCTTTTTTCTGCAAAGATTACAAAAAAGAATTATTTAAAATTTGGCTATGTGTGGCTTTCTAGAAAGACTCAAATGTTTACCTTTAGGCTGTGATTGTTACACTTTTAGTTAGCTTACAAACCGACCCCAGATCAGAGAAGAAAACAGTTTTGTGACTCTCAAAAGAAAAGATTTGGGGCCCCCTGATTTAAACAATATATAATCTTCCAACAATATATGAAGGTAGAAATCTATGATTGATAATAAAAGCTGAAAGATTATATTCTGTAAAGAAAATTTAATTTACATTTAAGTGAACTTCAAATAGGGCTGGGCGATATGGGAATTTTCATATTGCGATATCGTTTTTTTCATATATTGCGATAACGATATTAAAAATGATATAAATCAAATAATCAAAGTAATCTTTATATCAAAGAGCTTTAGGACTTCAGATTTTTACACCTTAACTTTGCCCCCCCCCATTAAATCTTAGTTAGTTCAAATTAAACTTTCATTATTTTTTGTATTAACTGTAGTATTGAAACTAAGGCCATGTCCACACGTAGCCGGGTATTTCTACAAACGCATATCTGCTGACCTCCGTTTTAAAAAAAGTGTTGCGTCCACACGTGATCATTTTAAAAACAATTCCATCCACACGTCCCCGGATACTTGCGCTCTTAGACGCGGTTATGAGCTTGTCAGAACAGTAGTTGACAGTGGAAAATTGGAATTTCGATAATAAATCCTCCTAATGGCAACACCACAATTTCGAAAAAAACTCGCATTTTTCGAAAAAAAAGTTTATGCTTACAGTGGGTGGCATTTGGGGACGCATCGAAACTGACATTTTTCGCAAAACTGTTTTGGAAACACTTTTTTCGAAATAGATGCGCCTCTTTGTGTGTCTGTCCTGAGCGCAACACGCGGACAGCAGGAGAGATCCAGCTTCATGGCTTCATTTGCAGCTGCACTTCTGCAGCTTGGAGCCTGAAGATGCTGAAATCTCGTTTGAGGAAAAGCGCGAGAGCAGGGACAGAAACTTAAATGCATCTCGTCGTGTTTTTAAACAGAAAAAGGTCCAGCAGCTTACTTGCTGGAATGGTTATTTAAAAAAAAACACCCGCTGAACAGGTTTCTCACGCTCACCTGAGACTGTCAATAGACTCTGCGCTGCACGCGCTCTCCAGACAGAGCTGTGACGTCACCGCAATGCTCCTTTTTTAGTGAATCAAATAAAAAAAATACTTGTTCTCATTCATCGTCGTGTTTTTTATGACTTATCCCGTGAGTTGGTTTGTGCTTTATCGCAAGATGATGATTTAATGGAAACAGTGTCATTTCCAATCATTGTTTTTTTTCAAAATTCCTAGAATTTAGATAAAGTTTTGCGCAAATGTGTAATGGAAACGCAACTAGTACTGACGTGTATGCATTAATTGTCGCAAAAAGTGACGTTTAAAAACGCAAATCACCGGTTATTCATGTCCACACGCAGATGCAAAAACTGAGTTCTCCAAAATCTTCACTTTAGCCGGAGTTTTCCAAAACCACCGTTTTCAGTGACTGAAACCTCCGGTTTCGTGTGGACGATAGGCCGAAACGTATAGAAATATATTCGTTTTAGCAGATACCCGGGTAAGTGCGGACAAGGCCTAACTGTGAGGAACATTTAGATATTTCTAATAAATATTGTACATATACATAATGTACACAATAGTTAAACCATAACAGTGGTATGTTTTCAATAGGCTGTACAGAATTTCTGATTTATTTTAATCTGACTGCAGCACATAGAAGTTCCTTTCAAATTAAAATTAAGTCTTAAAAACATTGTTCTAAAGCAGCAAATATATTGCAGTTATTTTTATATTATTTTCTAATTTCTTCTGAACATAAACTATAGGTACTGCTGTGCAGCAGAAGATAATAAAATGTAAACTTAATCTTAAAATAAACAGTTCTGATAATAGATTTAATCATCATTTCACTCAGTCATCTGACATGTGTACATGTTGGAGGATTGATCAAACACATAAGATCTCTTCATTTAGTGTCATGTCAGGAGTCGTTAAAAACAAGTTTATTTTACTATTATTAGATCACCTCATTAAGAAATGAGCATAAACGGCACAAATGTAACTAACAAATTCATTATTGATACACAATAAAACAACAAATTATTCTAATTCGAAGCTCTATACAAAAGCTTTTGGCTAATATTTTAACAAAACCCTCAAACTCGCGGCTGTTACGAGCATGCGCAGTCTGTCCTTCTCTCCTCTTTCAGCCCCGCGTGACACGTAACGCGCGGCAATAGACAGACTGTCTCATTTTTCTTTTTTCATGGAGGTTCTCCTCTAAATCAGGTGTTTAAACTCATGATTTTAAAGCGTGTCTTCTCTCCCTCACACTCTGTGGATCTGTCGGTATCAAACAGCTGAAGAATAATCCAGTCGGACCGAACCATTTTCAATGTAGAGGAGGGGGGTCCGGTGACGATGTTTCCAAAACAAAATATATAAACATCGTTACCTTGACATTAAAAATAAAAGTATTTGCGATTATATATTGGTTATTGGTTTACTGAAATAATGTTTTCTGTTGTGTCCTTTTGTCATCATTCGGGGCCTCCGTGCCCCCCCTCTCAGTCTGGGCTCCTAAAATCAGCCGCTCCGTAAGAAGAAGAAGCGCAGAACTTCCGGGGGTTTCTCCCGTGTTTATTTAAAACGAAAGTTTATCGCAATAGACTCATTTCACTATCGAAAAAAAGTAATATCGCAATAACGATAATTATCGTTTTATCGCCCAGCCCTAACTTCAAACTAATCCAACTGCACTCTGAATGTTGGCTCATTCCTCAGAGTTTAAACCATTAAAATTTGACTTGAACTTGTGCGGCTCTCCTTCTGTTTACTCCTGCCAGGAATGTCATGGAAAGTTGCTGTAAAATATTCCAGCACTCGTTTTGCAGCAGACAAGACTCAGACAGGCTGAGCGTGCATCAGAGCTTCATGTTATGGTGTCTAAATTTGGGTGGCCCACAGGGTCAACAGTGGTTTCAGAGGGTCCCCTCGACAGCTGCCAACAGAACAGACCTCTGCCTCTGTCTGAGGAGACCTGGCTTTTTACATTTCAGCTGAAATTTACTTCTAAAAGTGTCTTTAGATATTGATTCTAGCAACATTTTTTTTATTTGACACAGGTTTTAAAACGTTTGATTGCTTAAACCTCCATTATTGGAGCTCGACAACTTTAGGTGAGCATTTATTTATGAATTTGGTCACAAGAGAAATATGAAATATATTCCATAAATCAGCTGCCCTCAGTTACTTAGGACTGAAAGGTAAGTGAAACTGAAATGAAGCTTAGCATCATCAATTTGTACAGACAGAGCAGGATACACACTGAGCTGCTATCTTCACCAGACAAAGCTACGGGTGTACGATTACTCTAGCCAGTGTGAGTAGACATCTGCTTTCAGCATCTAATCTTACTACGATAATCCTGATTTGTTCTACTGACCGGAAGAATGAAAGGATCCATACACCAGGGAGGGGCCTAAATTAGATTTGATGAGGGTAATGCATGATTAACCAAACCAGTTGAGTTTCAATCAACTTTATCAAGTTCTCCAATAAAGGAAATTAACTGATAATTCAATAATTTTGCCACAAAATGTTGAAACACACAAACACAGCACATGGAGAAATTTGTTAACATTTTAGGATGGCTTGTTCTGGAAAAGCAAGTGATCGTGTCACCCCTGAATATAAAAAGGTAACTGATTTATATTTAATGGTAATGTTACAAAGAAAGATATAACTAGATATATAGCATTACCTGTGATAATACTAGTGTAAATGCAGTAAACTGAATGTGGCTGCAGAAGATGCCAGAGCTCATAGCTGAAAACACTGAAGCTGAAATCCTGCCAAAGTATTAGCTAAATGCCAATTTAAAAAAAACTGATTAAAAAAATGCATAATTTTGACAAAACAGCCAGCATGGTGTTAAAATATTAGCTAAACTCCAAATTAGTCTAAAAAAATGCTAAATAATAGATTAGCCAAAACCAGCTAGTATGATGCTAAACTAAAAGCTAAATTCCAAATGTACCTGTTGTTGAACATTTGAAAGTTTGAATGGTTTCTCTAGCTGAAAGTATGCTGAAGTTCTCAAGTTCTCATTCATTTCCTATGGGGCATATTTTGCTCTATATTTAAAAAACTATCAAGTTTATGAATATTAAAGATACAAGCAGCAATGTACTGAATGAGCTGAAGGCTTTGATACAAAGATTGCTGAAATTGCTGAAAGTGTGATTGAATTTCAACGGGCCAAAAACATACAGAAAGGAGCAAGAGAATCACTATAGTGTGAATGCTTACTAAGCAATCACACTATAAAAAAATTGAGCACCATCAGCATTTTAGCAGACGTTTTCTGGACTGATGTAGACCCAACACAGATCCAGTTTGACACATACACTCCACACATTCTGGATCACAACACCAAAGTATGGCGAGCAGCGTACAGACAGGGAAAAGGAAAGCTGTTCTTCAACGAGTATAACAGAAACAACTTTCCGCAAGAGGTCGAGGTGAAAAACAACCTTTGGCCCTGGAGAAGATCCCCTCTGCTCTTTCAACTACGGTCTGGGGAAACGAAGCAGGAACGGTTCAACAGAACGATGTTATTTCAAAACTGTTTCTTTGAGATTCTTAAGAGTTTTGAAAAAGTTGTGTGCAAATGCTTAAAAATAAAGGTTGCTCAATGGCATAGTGGTTAGCAATGCAGTCCACCACACCGAAGCCTCCAGTTTGAATCCCACCATGGAAAGATTTTTTTTATTATAATAGGATTTTGTGTACGCGCAGTTTAAGACTTAAAATATGAAGAAGAAAAAAAACACTAACAACAACACGGTCCG
>NC_050516.1:5577258-5580871 GCF_002922805.2 Oryzias melastigma | reverse complement strand
TGGGTTTGTCACTTTGATTCTGTCACAGAATGAGCAGTGATGAAGAAGCAAATGAAAAAGCATTCTGAGGATTGCTTTTTCATTTTCTTTAAGAGACAAATATTGAAGGTACACTTTGAAAAACGAAAGAGCATTTCTGTTAATCCATTTTCATTTTGAAATTTGATATTTCTGATTGAATTTTGGTACAAAATAACTAAAGAGCCTTTTGAAAATGAAACGTCGAGTGCCATTTTCTTTATCATTTTAATGAAGTTACAGAATGAGAGGAGTTGAAGAAGAAAATGAAAAAGCAGTTTTGATAATTGCTTTTTAATTTCATTTAAGAGACAAATAATGTAGGTACATTTTGAAAATGAAATAGAATTTCCAGTATTGACTTTTATTTTTATTTTTTATTTTTTGCAACTTTTTATTTTTAGTTATCATCACAAATGATATACAAAGAGGACAAAACATATATCATAAATTAAAAAAAAAAAAAACAAGATAAACAAAGGGGCTTTAACCCTAGTACACATTGTCATCTCTCCATAGGTACAACAGCAAAAGAGGCAAACAAACACACCCAGACAGAAAAAAAAAAGAAAAAAAAGTTAGGAATAATAAAAATGATAAAGTAAATAAGGAAATAAATTAAGAAAAGTAAATTAAATTTGGAGTTTATATATTTAAATGTTGTTTCAATTCAGCCTTTGGCATTCATATTTAGATGCATCTTTCAAAAATATTTTTACATTTGAGTACATATTATAGAATTAAACAATCGTGAGCCTCTTCCCACTGCATGTGGAAAAGGAGCAAAGTGCACTGAATGTTCGCGCTGTACCCGCGGCCGCACAACCATGTTTTTAGGCATTTAGGCTTAAAACAGATTTAGTGCCGGTCAAAATTGATGACGGGTTCGCTACGGCACCCTTGCATTTCACTGTCGTGCTCACCCGAAGCGACCCCGGTGGACTTTTTGGGTATTTTTTCAGCAACCCGTGAGTTGAAATATTGCGATAGTTCGCCATACCGTCCCAGCCCTAGTGATAATTGCAGTATTTAGAACAAGGATGTATTCAGGAATCTGTGAGAACATCCAAGCCAACAAAGCTGTTTTAGGTCATTCTTTACAATGTGCTTCCATGCATGCAGCGTTCGCTGGCACAGAAATGCTGCATGAGCAGATCTCCCAAATAACCCAGGAACCATTTGAGGAGGAAGAGTTTTGCCAAAGTAGACTTCAAAGTGAATTCCACTGCACTGGTTTATAGGTTTCTGTTGTGGTTAGGACAGTTGCCTCACAGGGAGAGGGTTCCCAGTGTGAATCCCAGATGGTCGCTGACTGTTGGGAGTTTACATGTTTCCTGTGGCTCCGTTCAGGTACCCTGGCCTTCTGATCCAGCTCAGAAATGTCCAGGTTAAGTTCATTGAGTTGACTGTTACAAGATAGAGATAAAGAGGTTTCTCTTTGGAGGGTTTTCCCAGATAATTTAAAGAGAAAAATATGTTAATTTGTTTTTTATATAACTTTTATTGAGAAAGGGACAATGCATATTAATAAACATTAAAACAAATGTAAATATGCCAGATTACAGCCTCAGGCTAATTTCCATCTGGAGTTCCTTGGCAGGTTGATGTTAAAAGAAATAAAACAGAGTTTAAGAGATAGACACAGCACATACAATTATAAAACACAGGTAAAATACAGTATACAAAATACAACAAATAAAATACCGAAAAATCTGAACAGACATATAATTTTTCAAATCGGAGCTTGCTTTGTAATAGTTTTCTTATTTCTGGTCATTTATGGTTGCAGATTTGAGACTCCAAAAGCCAAAGTTTCAGCTGTTTTTTTAAAAACTTTCACTTTCTCTTATTATTATTGGTATTCTGTTCTGTTTTGAATTCTGTTTCATGTCATGTTGTCTAAGTTTTGATAAGGGCCTCAAGTTAATTAGTCTTATGTTAATGTAATGTGTACTGTCCCGTACCAGATCTTGAGTACTATACAATTTTTTTACAAAAAGTTAAATCAAACAATCAATAAATAATTTAAATTTGGTGCCAAAAAATGACGTTGGAATCTATGTGAAAATTCCACTGACTGTAACCTCTGGCCATTGCTGATTACAAAACTTTGCTACCATAATGTCGTGGCAAAAGATGCTCATAGTGCTACATTCACACCAAGCATGCAACGCACTTTCAAGAACATGCGTTTAGCACATTGTGTTCACACTGGACAAGCAGGGAGGGGCAACTTCTTCAACTTGTTCTTTTGCTACTGTTTAGTAGTGCATGTTCGCCACCAAGAATCTGGTTACAGACAACAAGATGACGCCCACACATCATTAGCCAGACCCCAAAGGCTGGAACAGAAAGTTCCCGTCCCATCCTTCCCCTCCCCATAAAAGACTAAGTTAACTGACGGCATTAACAATTAGGAGTTTTTCCGTTTTCAGCTTTAAACCTTTATCTCTGGAGATGACTCTGTCAAAACCTATTATGCCATTTGACTAGAGTAGGGCACCGAAGTTCGGTTCCAAGTAGAAACTGTTATGATGTTCCACTGAAACCGAAAGAAATTGCTAAAAACGGTTCTGCATTTCAGTACTTTGAAGTTCTAGCCAATCCTTCTGTCTTTCCTGTGATAGTGGGCGGGCTCATATAAGACCGCTGACGAGGCGAGCACGAAGATGTGCAGCGCTTGAATGTCTGACTGCATTTCACAGCAGGTCACAGAAGTTTGACAGGTCGCTGCGTTCCATCAGCCAATCAAGAACTCAGCTCAATATGTGACTTAGGAATGAAACTGTGTTGATTTGGAAAGATGTAGGCATTATTTTTTATTGCTGAAGTACCAAAATTGGCACCCATTAAGAACCGAAACCAAATAACCACCTTTGGCACCGGAACCACATAAAACCCAATCGGTGCCCAACCCTACCTTTGACATACTGCAACTCCATACATGATCAACATGAATCAGCTCATCCACAGAGAAATGCGGATTTGCATCGATAAGCTACACTTTAAAGCAACTTCTCACCGATATGCAACACATTACTAATATAAAGTACTGCATACCGGCGCAAAGCTGCTCATCTCCGCAACAGAATAAGCTGAGTCATGTTGAAAGTTATGGTGATTAAAGGAAAGTAAGCACTGGATCTAAAGCTCAGGTGCAAAAGGCTCAGTTCTACAAATCTACGATAACTTTTTCTTTTTGCCAAATTTTAAGCTACTCTTGCAAACTAATCTGTATTTACATTTGAACGCTTTAATAAACAGTGGTACAATTCTGAAATGTTGTGGAATTTCTGCTTCCAGCTAATGATGTGTGGGTGCCATCTTGTCTGAAACCAGGTCCCCGTCTATGGCGTTTCATTTATGTCAAAACTCCATGCAGAAATAAGACATCTCTGTGAGTGCATCAGACATTCCATGCGGTCAATTCAGACCCCCTCGAGCTACCTCTTTCTTCTGATTAGTCTATTTGAGGACAACAACGCCTTCTAAACCCAGTAGACAGGAAGGAGTCTGACGAGGAGGCTGCTGTCATGCAGAAACAAATGTAAAATGTGTATAGAGATGCAGTCTGACACTTAAATAGTGAAGGAGG
>NC_050516.1:5565423-5577220 GCF_002922805.2 Oryzias melastigma | reverse complement strand
CTTTTTTATTAGTTTTGTCTTGAAAATTATCTTATTGATTATATTTTTATACATAAAGCGCTAAATTGATGTTAAAAATCAAACGTTTAAAATAGATATATAAAGGCTGTCAACTGCTTAAATCCTTTTAAAGTTTGAATCATAAGATTGCAGGTTTAGTTCCCATCTTGCATTCCCAAGTGTCGAATTGTCCTTGGGCAAAACACTGAACCCCACATTGGCCCTGGTGGTTAAAGGTTAGCGTCAGCGTTCGGCAGTGGAGCCATCATTAGTGTTTTACTCTAGGCCTTCTATGAAGGTAGTAAAACGCTGTTCAAGTATAAGTGGTATTACCGGTTTTGATTGCAGTAAACTGTAACACATAGTACAACTGAAACAATCTGTCTATACCACAAAAAACTGCATCAGCAAAACCACCCATCCATCCATCCATTTTCTTGACCGCTTCTTCCCTGTCGGGGTCGCGGGGTGCCGGAGCCTATCCCGGCTACTGAAGGGCGAAGGCGGGGTACACCCTGGACAGGTCGCCAGTCTGTCACAGGGCCTCAATCACACCCATTCACCCTCACATTCACACCTAGGGGCAATTTAGAGTCACCAATTAACCTATGAAGCATGTTTGCGGACGGTGGGAGGAAGCCGGAGTCCCCGGTGAAAACCCACGCATGCACGGGGAGAACATGCAAACTCCACACAGAAAGGTCCCAGCCGGGAGTCGAATCGGGGCCTTCTCGCTGTGAGGCAAGAGCGCTAACCACTGCGCCACCGTGCAGCCCTCAGCAAAACCAGTGAATATTAAATTTCAGGAGCCCTCCCAAAAACTTCTGATGAAAATAAAATGGATTCAAAATTCAGTTTATGCTATTTTGTTCCACAAAAACTAAAAACACACACTAAATAAATCTTCTGACACTGCCCAGAGCTCGAATCATTAGGAGTCAATCAACACAATCAAGCTGCAGTGATGAAGCAACAGAAAGCAGTGAAGCTAAAGAGGCTGTGACTGCTCAAACAGCAGCTTTGGGGTTAGCTTGGAAGTTCATTTAAGAGAGACTGGTTAGAGAGGGTGACGGTGTATACTTGTAAAGCACTTTTCTACCTTTCTCAAAGGCCCAAAGCGCTTTACAGTCACAGATTCATTCACAAGCACACATTCATACACTGATGGTGGCTCCGCCGGCGAACACTGGCGCCAACCTTCCACCAGAGGCAATGACGGCTTCAGTGTCTTGCCCAAGGACACCTGGGAGGGCAAGGCGGGAATCCAACCCACAATCTTCCTAACAGGAGTCAACCGCTCTACCGCTACACCATGGCTGAGCTGACAAAAGACAATTTAGTAAGGATCACCAAGACCGGGTTAAAGTTTTGAATAACAAATTTTATACAATCAACAGCATGGCCCTTTATCTGCTGGATTTCGTTATGCCTCGTCACACCTACAGAGAAAGATTTATCGCCTCAACATCTCGCCTTTAGATGAGACGACACTCGGATGAATACTGTTATCTTGTAGCTTAAAAATAGACAAGAAATCAAAGTATTAAATTGTGAAATAAAATAAAAAACAACTAGAGGCAGATGGTAACTTTAAGACATTTAGTATATTCTCTTACATAAAATAATAGGCTTCACCTCTACCATGCAGGTGCATAAAACCAAATTTGACGTCTGAGATGGACGCCAGGAGAAGATTCTGCAACTCTTAGATTATGAGCCTATCAGGTAAAACTAAAGGAGTAAACTTTAAGGCTACATAAATAAAAACACGTCAAGTTCAGGCCATCTGACTCAGGCTTAGAACAGAAATGAAAAAGGGTAACTCTGACATTTTTTACAAGACTTGGCAGCCCTCTCTGGATCATCTTCCTCAAGAAACAGCTGATATACTTTGCAAAGGAGGTCCACATTTTGTATTTCAAAGTAATCAGTGACTTCAAGAAAACATCCAAACATGTTATTCTAGAATAGAATCTGTTTGCACCTTAAACTAGGTAAATATTTGCTGTGCTGGTTTATGTTGTTTTTTTTGTTTGTTTGTTTGTTTTGTTGTTGTTTGTTTGAAAAGACGATAAAATATAATTACCAAAAAAAAAGAAATGAAAAAGCTTTTGGGTTTGTTCGAAGTCAAACATTTCCATGCCAGTCTAGAGCAGACATGGGCAAACTCTGGCCCATGGGCCAGATCCGGCCCGCCCCCACGTTTGGTCCAGCCCGCTGAACAACATCAGAAAGGCATGATTTTTTTTCCATCTGGCCACACAGATCAAGACCCTCATAGAACGTGACTTTTTACTCTCCCTTCTGCAGTCTCTGCCTCTATCTGAACCCCCAAAACTCTGTTAAATAGAACAGAATATTGTGTTTTCTTTCTACATGCAGTTCACCTTTCGTGTCTTGCTGATTCTTTCAGAGCAATTGTGCTGCTGCGTTTTTTCAAACAGCACACCCTGTTCTGTGTCCTGATTGGCAGGAGACCTTGTCAATCATGTGTGTCCATGTGTGCAGATCTGCGTAAATATTTGATAAGATCTTTGTTTCATTCTATTAAATTTGACTTTTTTCTAGTATTATCGAAGAGAGATATTTGGTTATTTTTTATCTCATAAACAGTGTTTTTTATTTGATAAAAGGATTAGGAATGAAAGAAACTTTATTGATATCATATCTATATTTGCCTGTCTATTGATCAAGTAAATATATATATACTGTATATATAATCCCAGCTCACGTTCCCTATTAGTGGGTGAACAATCCAACGCTTGGTGAGTTCTGCTTCACAATGATAGGAAGAGTCGACATCAAAGGATCAAATGTATGTGTATATATACACATATATATATATATATATATATATATATATATATATATATATATATATATATATATGGTCCGGCCCTTCCGACGAATTTTAGAAGTTTTTGTGGCCCATGGGTGGAAAAGTTTGCCCACCCCTGGTCTAGAGCATGTAAATTCCTACATCACCTGCAAACAGTTTATCCCTGAAAGCTTCTTTTTTGTTCACAAAAACACTATGCTATTGCTAGCAAGAGGCTCACATGAACTGCTACAGCTAAAACAAATATTAATATTGTGCTTCAAATCAGCTCATCTGTATGCTGAGATCTTGTGGATAAATCTGCAACCGTAAGTGAGATCAGAACTGTTCCTTCACAGGAGGAGTCTTTATCCAGGGAGGGGGTGAGATATCAGGATGAATGGATGGACGTCTTTGTTCTGCAGCAGCCTAGCAGTTAACAGAGTAAAAGTTTTCCTAGCAAATTCTTTAATTAGACTGACAAATGTCCTTTCAGAAATGCAAACAATGAAAACAAACATAGACTCAAAAGAACGGCAACATCTGAGCAGAGCTCCGTAAACACTCGGCTAACTCCAATTGTTTCACTTTCTAGACCAGTTTGGGTTGGTGTTTGAACGTAGGTAAAAGGCCTGATAGTTGGGGTTGAGTGCACTGATTAGTGATATCTTTATATTCTTTATATACATGAGACTGAAAGAAGATTTCACAAAGAGCAGCCGGTTTCATTAAGCAACAATAAACAAACTGCTTTAGAAAATGCCCGGCTGAATTTGTATTAACAAGAGCAAACAAAGGTTTACTGAATCAGTCCAAGGTGTGGCACCGTCACACATGTTTGCAACACGAATAGCAAAAGTGAAAATCCTTAGTGTCAGCACGCCATGCTGACCACAAAACTACTAAGTTCCCTTCATTTTACATTTGATATTGAATCATTGTAATGCATGGAGTAAATGCAGCAGCTGCTTCTTTGACTCGTCAGTTTCTGGGATTCATCTGCATTCATTTTGCATCAGAGTTTGACTGAAGCAGATCCCTAGGAACTAGAGGTCGACCAATATGATTTTCAAAAGGGCCGATACTGGTTAATATAGGTCAAGGTGGTCAATGCTAGCTTATTGGACTATTTTGGCATTTATTAAGGTTATTTAGGCTATTTTGGAGTTTTTATTTCAGCTACATGCTAGCTGTCTTTAATACTTAGTCTTTTTTTGTTTAAGTTTTTTAGGCTGTTTTGGAATTTAGCTAATATTTCAGCTGCATGCTAGCTGTTTTAGCTAACCTAGGCTTTTTTAGGCTAATTTGCCCTTTAACTAATATTTTAGTTGACTATCAGCATCATCAGCTATCGTCATTAGCATCTTTTGCGGCCAAATTCAGCTTACATTTCGTCTATGATGGTGTGAATATATATATATATATATATATATATATATATATATATATATATATATATATATAGTTTTTAGTTATTTTAAAGCGAATGATGGTTAAGATCTGTGTTTTACATCCACTTTGTGCATGACCCGATTAATCGACTAATCTGAAAAAATAATCTGTGATTAGTCGACTATTAAAATAATCGTTTGTGGCAGCCCTAGCTGTGGCTAATGTTTAAAGGACGATGTTGTTAAGGTTTTCTGTGGACAGTCAGTAATGCTACTCATAGTAGTGAGATGTAGAAGACTGAGATGTTTACTACAAATTTGGAAAATGTTTTCTGTGTTTATATGCTTCCAACATCTAATGTTTGCAGTTTCTGTGAGCTGAAACGTTGCCCTTCAGAATCTGTGGTTGATGTCAGCTTCATTCAGTACGTGTCTGTTTTATGGTTTGAACTTTGAGGAGTAATGGGACTGTGTCTTTAAGGTGACCAACATCTATTAATCCCTTAAAGGTCATGACATCTGCAGCCTCTGTTCAGTTGACTCAGTGAAATCAATAAAATCTGGGTGTTTGTGTCGTTTGTTTGCTTGTGTCATTTTTAGGAAAATGCAGTTTTAATCTTAAATTATTTTATACATGTCCTCCATTATGACAAAAATGCTACAAGGAAATTTTCATTGGAGTAGGTCTTCAACTCCAATCATCATGTTTTTGGGAATTTTTAATGTCCCTGTAAGCATTTTTCTGATCACAAAGGATATATAGAGAGAAGAATTAGGCTAAAAACTGCATTTCTGAGTATTCTTTTATTGAAATCCTTGAGAATCAGTCGCAGACAAAAAAAATGATGATTGAAAAAGCTAGTAGTAGTTATGTAGGTATAGTCAGCAGGCCACAAGCTCCTTGCTCTGCTCCATTCTGATGATTCCACATGCAAAAAAATAGATCCATGAACGTCTTTGTCTTCCTCGTCTGAGCTGGAATCTGGATCCAAACTGAACGGCTGGATAGAAATTATATTGCTCACTGTTTTTGTTGCACCGCTAATTTTAGGTTGGGGGTGTGAAGGGCTGTAAGATAGTGGGATGGAGTGTAAACAAAGATGATGGGAAGTCAAGAGGGCAGGCTTACGCCGGGGTCACACTGGATGCGAAAGCGCCGCAAAGCGGCACGGAGCGGAGTGCACGCGGAGTCCGCTCCACTCTCCAGGTCACACCAGACGCCAATTTTTCGACGATGGTCGACAGGCGCTTCTGCTAGAGCTATTGCTTTTTTTGCCATCATGGTCAATAACAAAGATATCACCCTGTGTTTCTGCTAAAAGGGGATGGTCTCTGCCCCTGTTGACACAGACCCCGCCCCCCAACTCCGCAGTCGGCCCACTTCATTGATCGGTTTGTGTGCGCGTGTGCGTGTCTGTCTGTTTTGTTGTGTGTCTGTGTGCACGCACGCGCTCCCACGTGTTTCCGTCGGTAAATTAATAAACTAAAAATATTACCTGATGTTTCTTCCAAGAAGAACCGCTCCTCTGCCTCTCTCTCGTTCAAACGCAGCCCCGTGCCCCGCTCCAGTGTGCCCCCACTGCCCTGCTTTTTTTCCTCCCAGAACCCTGCAGCCCAGCACACCCGCTCCAGAGATCTGTGGTGTCCGGGGTGGGGGCTCTCGTGCACGCGTGTCTGTGTGTTTTGATTGTATGCATATTTTATTTCTACAGTCTGTTTAGACACAAAAACATGATCACATTTGTCAATCGCGGTGTTTTATTTTGAAAAAGTGGTTCTATTTTGAAAATAAACCGGATTTTCTCATGTATTTTGATACAACTTCCTGCCAGTATTGACGCGGAGCGCTCGCGGCTCGCGCAAAAAATAGGCCAGACGCCGAAACGTTGCGCTGCACCGCGCAGACCCTCCACGCCGCTCCGCTCCTGGTGTGACCGACGCCGTAGGTTAACATAGGCGCCGAATGGAAGCGCACTCCGCTTCGCGGCGCTTTCGCGTCCGGTGTGAGCCCAGTGTTACTCTGTGCCAACAGCTCCACCCACAACTGAGAGGTGAATGTCTAATCAATTCCTGCAAAAACAATTTCCTAGAAAACTTTTTTTTATATTGGTTAAAAACAGCATCCTCATAGGTTAAAAACCTCTGGGAATGCTTAAAAATCAAGAATGATCAGAGTTTAAAGAACCTAAAATCACACTCACATTTTTAGTGACATTTATTAACTTTCTGAGTTGACTGGGAGCACCTGCATAGGTGAGTTTTCTGAGATTTGTTGAAACTTTTCCTCTTTCCTTTGTGTGATGGCTTCATTTAGGAAGGAGGATCAGCACTTCTCTACATGTTTGAACTTTTAAACATTTCCTGAGATTTCCAACCTTCACCTCACCCTTATCCTCCAATATGCCTCCTCTTCCCGTCACCAGTCTTTCCCTTCCCCATCGCCCATTTCCCTCTTCCTTTAGGTCTTATTCCTAACATGTCTCATGTGTGTTTCTATTCTACATTTCCTCATGTGCCTTCCTTACTTCCTTAACAACAAGCAGAAGTGGCAAAACTACTCACCAATTGTAATATGGAAAGATCTACTCTGTTTATTTGTCAAATAAACACCTCTTCATCTGTACATTTTGCTGATTCAGTATCTGTTCACACCCACGATCACCTGAGGCCGTCTGTTTTCCTGCAGGAGTGATGCTCTTTGAAATCAACCACTCCCAAACAAACACAGCTTTCATTTCAGGAAGTATATCAGCAGTGAGACTTTGCATTATAACTGTCTTCATTACAGACTATGTTTGGATCATGTGTTCTGTGAAAAATGACAATATTTTACAAATACTAATGATCTTACACAAACGATTCCACAGATTCCACAGTCTGAACTGTTGGTTCTAAATCATGGAAGTCCATGTAGATATAGCATGTTTCTGTGTGGAAACCTATTTACTATTCCACACACAGCGCATGCTTCATGCACAGTTCACCTTGAGTATGAGGCTCAGGACAGTTAACACACAAACCAACACACATTGAAGTGCAGACTGATGACCACACACGCATGATGCACGCATGCACACGTGGATACACAAGCTGGTTCTTGGAAACACAAAGGATTAGAGAAGGGATTGCACATTTAGTGTCATCTTCTTAAATTTAGTAGAAACCATTTTAGTAAAAGCAGCCTGACCTCTGCAAACATGACTGTTCCTTATCCACACAATGTTTCTAAATTGAAGAGTCCCTCCATGTGTTTGAAACATACACTTTCATTCTCACGGTTATTTCACATTTGCTGTTAGAAAGCGGATCTAAACGTGGGCGCCAGGTAGCCCCCAAAGACCACACAAGGTGCCCTCAAGTCTCTTCTAATAATTGCACAACTCACTGGTGAACTGCATCTAAAATTCTATTTTATTCTGTTGCTTTTTTTTAAACTACACTTGCATTTACATATATATAAAATTTAAAATGTCTTAAAAATCTATTAATGATACATGAATTTTAGCTAAGTTTAGGTAACCTCTGCCCTACTTCAGTTCAAAGATTCGTAATTTAGTTAAAAATACCGCAAATTTGGTCATTAGTTCAAAATGTGACAACCTTTGTTTAAAAATGTGTAAGTTGATTTTTCTTTAACATTACATAATTGATTAACATGGTACAACAGTGAAAATTGGACATTTTTATCATGAAATGTAAGTGATATAAGATGATATCTAAAAATGTAACAATTATTGAGATTAATAAAGTGCTAAAATGCAAGATTAATAAGGTGCTGAGATTGATAAAGGGAGGGTCAGACTGCTGGATCTACATCTGCCCTCTTACTGCTTCTCACCCGTGCCTTCTTTTCATCAGTTTTCTAAAATTAAAAAAAATTAAAAACAGAACACTGGGTCTTGGGAAGTGAGATGGGACATCCCCGTTCTAAACTTTACTCAAACAGAGAAGAAGACAACGTCATTGCATGAAGCTGTGAGAAACAAAGCAGAATGCGTAAAAAACAAGAACGGAAGTTGGAAAAGGGAGACGTGCAGGAGAGCACAAAGTAACAGTCAGCATGTCAGGAAGGACGGGTTAGTGACAGGAGAGATGGAGAAGTACGGAAGGTCAATGTCTCATAATGTGGCTCCCAATATAGCTGAGACAGGAATCAATAAGCTACCTGTGTCTCTGAGAGTCCAACAAACCCACTGCGAAAGCATTTTCCATTCTAACATAAAAATGTTCTATTACATTACAAGTTCACTGAATACTAAACTGTTCATGAGTTTGTCTCTTTAGCATATTAGACGTTGCTGTGAGTCAGTCAAACTCTACTAAACAATGCTGGTCTCAAAACATAAGAATATCTAGATTTTTTATGCTAAATTTTAAGGATACCCATTTAAAGTCTGAAAACATTCTCTGAAATGAAACGATGATGTCCAAGAAAAATAAAAAACTATCAAAATATGTGCAGTTAAATACAGTGTTCATTATTACAGCTGACAGCTCCTTCAGCTTTCACAATAGAATACAAATGAGACCATAAAATTATAAAACTTCTACCTTTTTTATTGAGCTTAACAATATATGTAGGCATTGTTTCTCTCCTGCTTTCTCCTGGTGCTTGAAAGAGGTTGAAATGTTGATGGTATTGTGGAATTTCCATCCTTTGACAGCCAAGTATCCTTCATGATGGATCTAAATCATTTTCAAACCTCTGGATGACCTGCAGAGCAGTTACGGCCCAGCGTTGCCAAAGGACTCTGCACGCACACGAGCGTAGGAGGCTCAAACACAACCAGGAGGTAATCAGGGCAAACCACAACAGTACACACATCAACCGCAACTCTCTGCTTAGCTACAGATGACTTCCATGAGTGAGATGTGTGCAAACTTCACGGAACAAGAAGCTCTCCTGCTGTTAATGCTGTGCCATATCGGTAAAATGTGAGGAAATGATGCCACACACTCTGAATCCACCAAATTCATCCCACTTCTTTGTTATCTGATGAGAGCAATGAGTCACGCGTGCTACTCAGTGTTCTTGTCAGAGGTTGTCTGCATGTCCCATCACGTCGTCACATGTCTTATGAGAAAACCCTTCTTTTCCTTCATCCTGTAACCTGAAGTCTGACTAACAACATGACTCAGAAAATGGTTTATTCCCTGTTGGGAATGCAGATAAGTTGGAATAACTACTAAAAAAAAAAACAAATATGCTTTGAAAGTTGTTTTAAAAAAAAGAGTAAGGCTAATGTGATATCTGCAAGTCAACTGAAGATCTGCTCTTACACAATATTTAAGAATTTAGACCTATGGTTTATTCTGTTGTGCTCTCAACAACACGCAGAACTCATGACGTACAGTTTTGACATATCTAGCACTTACCAGTTTAGTCCTATCAAACAATCACCCACACTAATCAGGCTGTACAATGAACCTCAAGCAACAAACAAGTGAATTCATGATGTCTTCATGAGGCCCTTATGGAGCATCTGAAGGCAGCATGGCACAGGCCTCAAGGAAAATAGATTTTCACAAACTTGAGGAAAAATGCACAAATCATGAAGTTTTAAACAGAACAATCCTTGAGGTTTATGTTCATCCCACAGCATATCAAAGCTGTGGCTAAAGGAGGACCCACAGTCATGTGAAGGTGATTTGTGGTTGAGCGGGTCTGCATCACTTAAATTAACTCAAAAAGCCACGGAGCCCAGTGGTCTGCTGTGCTGAGATCAACCTTTTATGAAACTGTTTTCAAGAAGTAGGTGATCATTGCTTTAAGGAAATCCAACCCTTTATAACAAAGATCTTAAATGGCCTCTGAAAGTTATTTGTGCATTTAATCTAAAATGTCTACTTGAATAAACATGCTTTTCTAACAAAATGTCAAAGTAATCAAGCATATCTAATAAATCCTCTGTTTTTATAATTAAGAATGACACAAGGCAGCACATGAACTATGACATTAATCTAAATAAAACAGATGTGACATGAAAACCCCACAAAGATTAAGTTGTGTTAGTTGAATAAGATTAATGTTGGTGTGGTAAAGCATCACTGGGTTATCTATGGTCAAAGGGGGGGTGACTTTAAAGAGGTGCCACTACGGACCAAACACAGACAAACACTGACAGACAGGCAGCAAAGGGCAACGCTTGACTAACATCAAAGAGAACACAGCTGGTCGTACCACCCCCATCCAGGCCTTTAGCCCCTCAGATGGCCCTCTTCCAGAGCCAGCTCAGTTTTTACCCAATCAGCAGCATTCACATCCACATATTCATGTTAGTCCTAGCCCATTTACCTGTGTTTATCTGTGTTAGTTCCAACTAATTTGTTTTCTAAAAGAAAATATTTCTGATACATCTCATATCAGACTGATGAAGATGAGATAAAGATCTGAATAGCCACCAAATGACTGAACTCAAAATGCATGAATGAATTTGATTTAAGGCAATTAGATCCATTATTGATTCATTTTTACCACATTTCAATTGTGTTCAGATAAAACAACGCGAAAAGATTCAGATTTAAGATAAAATAGTATATTTCTTGAAAATCGAGAGCAAGCTCTGTCCTAATTCTGATTGAGCCTGAGATAATTGCATAAATAGAGTAATTATAGGTGAGACAACACAATCAACATTCAATCTGCCCTAAACATGAGAAAACTAAAGTCTATTTGGATGTGAATTACCTGCAGACATAATAACAAATGAAACCTAACTTTCTTCGGAGTTGAATCCAGAAGGGTTTTGGAAATGATTTTACCTTCATGTCGTTCATGATGAGCTGGAACAGCCCTCCCAAGGCGCTGCATTCCTTCTCTATGCCCGCATCCATTTTTCCACAGGCTCGGAAAAATCCTCAACCACCCGACACGAAAACTTTTCAACCTCTCCCCAAAAGAAAAAAAGAAAACTTCCAGGCAGGTTTTCGTTTCTCTCCGGAAGAATTTTCCGTCCTGTCTGATGGACTAGAGAGGCTTTCGACGGCTCGGGGGCAGAGTCCGCTTTAGCAGAACACAAAACAAACACCGGAGCGTCGGTTCCGAGCGTTCGGCGACAGTCAGCCAATGCTACCAGCCGGCCAACTTGATAAACGTCCCAGAAAACCCCACATCGTGACCGGAGCGACCGCTTCTGCCTGGAAACCGGCCGGCAGGGTTTTTCTGAACCACTTCCGAAGCAAACAAACACAAAAATGATCGTCGCTGCTTGCTAACTCTGCTAGCTAGGTTAACTTCGCTAACAACCTGTAACTGTGCGTGTGTCCAAAGTGAAACACGCACGCGCGCTCCGTGATCGATACAATCCTACATGAACGGAGGACGGTCGTGTGTGGAGCCCGGTACCCGCCGCAGCCCTCCGGTAGTTCAGTTGAGGACTATCCGAGAGCTTTGACTCGGTTACCCGCAGAGTATGAACGACAAACGCCGCCGATTTCCAGCGGTTACTCCAAAAGGACGGTCCCGTAAGATCCCGAGCCGCGCGACAATACCCCAAAGTGTTGACGCAAACAACATCCGGCAGCGGCCTTCAAAATAAACCGGAAATCCAGAAGTACAATAATAGTAATAGATAGATAGATAGATAGA
>NC_050516.1:5554327-5560600 GCF_002922805.2 Oryzias melastigma | reverse complement strand
ACTAACTCTCTACCCTTTCCTGTCATAGTTCCAACATTCAAAGTCCCAACTCTCAGTCCAACACTAGGTACTTTCCTCTTCTCTCTCTCCCTACGAACCTGCCTTCCTCCTCTCCTTCTTCCACCAACAGTAGTCCAATTTCCACCTTCACCCTGTCGGTGAACAGCACCAATGGCGGTCGTTGTTAACCCGGGCCTCGACCGATCCGGTATGGATTTCGTAGATCGCATATTTGATTTGGCAAGATTTTACGTCGGATGCCCTTCCTGACACAACCCTCTGTATTTATCCGGGCTTGGGACCGGCACAATGAGACCCTGGCTTGGGCCCCCTCGTGGCTACATTGGCCCCCTCGTGGCTACATTAATCATTATTTTTAGGCTACATTAATCATTATTTTTATTTAGATAAATCTGAAACAAAGTCTGAATTATTTAAAACTCTTTTTCAAAAAATTTCTTATTTTGAAGTCAAGTTATTTTTCATTATGATTATTGATCTTTTCTAAACCTAGAAAACCTGTTCTTTTTAAAATATAAAAATAAGATGACTTTTTCTTTGATATTGATGGCAAATTTCTTTCTGAAAAAGACCCTTCAAATGATCAAGTTTGCACTTTTAAACCAAAAAAGAACAAAAAACATTGAGCCTTTACAGATATCTGATGTGAAATTGTGTGTAAAACTATCTAAGATGCCATCATTAAACTGTCTGGCTATAATGCAACATACAGAGATTTTTTTGTTTACCAATTTTAATTTTTGTCGCATCTTGTAAATTAAGCTTATAAAAAAGTTTATTCTTTATTTATTTATTTACTTGTTTCTCAGATTTATTTTGTTTTCAAACCCTCTTCCGTAATTTTTGGGTAAAATGACATTGTGCTGTAAATGGATTCTGTCCTGAAAGGTCAAATGATATTTACTATCACTAAAACAAGATATTTGATATTTGGAAAAAGCTTGTATAATCCTGTCATCATCTTGTTAATTGTGTCTTTTTGAGTGTTCATTACTTTGGTTTGCTTAAATTCAGTTTTCATAAAAATATGTTTTTAATAATTGTAACAGCAGTGCCATCTACTGGCTATGTGGGAGGAGGAAGTCTTAACCTGGGCTTCCATGACTCCCACACAGAACCGTCAACATCACTGCCATGGTGCATCCAGACAGTCATAAAGACAGAAAAATCCCAACCAAGTGCTGCAGATGGACGTCATTTTGATTGATTTGATGTGATCCTAATTTCTGTCTTCATCTTTTTTGCAAAAACCAAGAAGTAAACGTTGATTTCTCCATAGTATGCTAACTTTCCTGAATCCTGTGTTTGTGTGTTTTATGATGTGGAGCCCAAATTCCTGTAAAATTAAACACATTTGTACTGGAAATGAATTCAACAGTGGAGCCTGAATCTATGTTCTATGATAGTTAATTTTTTTGCGCATGATTACACTTTTCCTTCATATTTTATATTATTAAAAGGGTCTGTATCACTGATCATTTTATCAAGTCCACCTTGCTAGTACTGGCTTGAACCCTCTTTTTCCTTCAGAAATGCCTTCATCCTTAGTGGCAGAGATCCAGTGAGGTTCTGGAAACATCCCTCAGAGAGTTTGGTCCATATCAACATGACAGCATCACTGTTTATGCAGATTTGTCTGCTGAACATCCATGATGCCGATCTCCTGTTCCTCCACATCCCAAAGGTTCTATTGGGTTCTGGTGACTGTGGAGGTCATTAGAGTCCAGTGAACTCCTTGTTCTAGAAACCAGTCTGAGATGATTCCAGTTTATGACATGGAGTCTTATCCTGCTGGAAGTAGCATCAGAAGATGGTACTCTGTGGTCATAAAGGGATGGACATGGTCAGCAACAATACTCAGGTAGACTGTGGGGTTGGAACCATGATCAGTTGGTACTGGGGGGTCAAAAGTGTGTCAAGAAAATATCCCCCACACCATGACACCACCACCACCAGCCTGAACCGTTGAGACAGGACAGGGTGGATCCATGCTTTCATGTTGTAATGTAGCAGCAGAAATAGAGGCTCAGCAGACCAGACAACGTTTTTCCATCTTCTATTGTCCAGTTTTGTGAGTCTGTGTGAATTGTAGCCTCAGTTTCATCTGCATCAAGGGTGTTGTTCATTCAGAGATGTTCTTCTGCAGACCTCAGTTGTAACCAGCGGTTATCTGAGTTCCTGTATTTTTCTATCAGCTGGAACCAGTCTCTCTGACCTCTGACATCAGCAGAACTGCTGCTCTCTGGATAATTTCTCTTTTTCTGACCATTCTCTGTAAACCCTAGAAATGGTTGTGGGTGAAAATCCTCAGACCAGCCCGTCTGGAAACAACAAGCATGCTGCGTTCAAAGTCACTTCAATCTCCTTTCTTCCCCGTTCTGATGCTCAGTATGAACTGCAGCAGATCATCTTGACCATGTCTACAGGCCAACATCCATTGAGTTACTGCCATGTGATCGGCTGATAAGAAGTGTGAGGTAACAAATGGCCGGTGAGTGTATATAAAAATTAAATTAGTAAAAAATGTGTTTGATAGGAAAAGTTACTTTTGTCCTTATTTTCCAATAAATTAATGATTTCATACTTTAAATGAGACTGACACATCCATGTATTTTATTTTGGACTTTTTTGTTTTTATTGTCTGAAAAGAATAATCCAACTTGTAAACCGAATCCATTTTTTCCAAAGTAAAACACGAACCATTATCTTCTCACAGTTCATAGTCAAAACATGATTTTAACAGGGACAACAGCAGAAGGAACAAACTCAGAATTTCTCCTTTTTAATTTAAATATTTTTCCATAACTGAGCCCTCGGACCTTTGGGAAAATGAATGAATAAAGAAATCAGGATCTAAAGACTCAAACCATCTCTGTTAAAACTAAAATATTGACATGTCTGTTTAAGTTTCACAGGATGATGAAAAATCTCACATTTGGTTTTTTTTTTTTGTTTGTTTTCTTGGCAGCAAACTTCAGAAATCTGAGAATATCATTTTGATCATCAGTTATAATGAGTTTCATGAAGTGTTATACTGTGCCTTAAAAGGACAAAATTATTTCAATCAAGAAAAAAAAAGTAATAAAGTTTGATTTCAAAGTTTTTCCCTGATCTGAGACCTTCTTTGGGATTCATTACATCTGTTGTATAAAACAAGTCTCACTAGAAGCTGCAGATTTCAGATTCCTTCCTCATTTTAATCTTCATAATCAACAACATCTTCATCATCAAGAAGAGCATCACATTGCTCTTGGTCTTCATCAGCAGATGGAGTTTGGGAAATCCTGAGCGGCAGGTCACTTCCGGTGTAGAAGAGTGGAAACAGCGCCTCAGTGTGGCCGAGTGTAAACTCTTGGATGTGGCCTTGAGTCTGTGGGTCAGTGAAGGTCAGTCTTCCTCTCCACCAGTCCAGATGAACACTGATGTTCTTCAGCTTCCTCTCAGGATGAAGAGGAGAAGGACCCCTAGGAGAGATGGAGATGTAGTTGCCTTTAGAGAACGCCACGGCCCAAAGCCCCTCCGACAGGTCAGTAGGTCCTTTCCTCCTGAAGCTCTCTGCTGCCACGCCCACAAACCAGGCTCTGCTGCCTCCCACCGCCACGCTCCAGCTGTGGGTCCCCGAGCAGAAGCCCTCCGAGCCCAGGACCATGCCATGGAAGTCGAGCCGCTCAGGGTTTTCGGGCAGCTCCTGCCTCGGCCCTCGTCTCACAGAGGTCAGATCTTCAGACAGGAGGAGTCCCGCCTCAGCTGTGTTTGGATCCAGGATCACTGGACTGAAGGACACCATCTCCTTCATCTTGGTCCAGACTCTGAAGCTCAGGTTGCCCACATGTTTGGCCACATCCATCAGAGCTTCTGAGAGCAGCTGTGGGACGTCCAGCAGGTGGCAGCGCTGGACTCTTTCTATTGCAGTCTTCTGGCTCTGGATGAAGGAGATGTCTGCAGCTCTCAGCTCCTCCTCTGCAGCCCAGATCACGTCTGAAAGAGCTGCTATCTCCTTCCTCAGACCCTCCGTCTTGTGGCTTAACACCTGAACCTTCTGCTCCTCTTCCTCCCTCAGGGCGTCAATCCTGGCCTCCTCTTCTGCTTGCAGAAACCGGTGAAGCTCCTGGAACTGCTCCTTGATCTGTGCCCCAGCTTGTTGGGCCTGGAGCTGAACATGTTCTGCTGCTTGGTCGAAGCTTCCTTTGACCTGCATGAGGAGCTTCAGGTGGTCCTGTAGGGGTTCCAGAGATTTCCGCAGCTCCTCTCTGAGATCCAGAGCAACCTCACTGATGGGTCTGAACCTGTGGCTCCTGTGAGCGTCCGAGTCTCTGCAAATGAGGCAGACGGGCTCCTGGTGGTCCAGGCAGAAGAGCTTGAGGCTCTCAGAGTGCAGCCCACAGAGATGCTGTGGCTCCGCCCTCTCCAGCAGGAAGGCCTCACATGCGTTCTTCAAAGCCAGGTTGCAGGGCGGACGCTTGCTTCCACAGGCATTCTTGCAGACTGGACACTTCAGAACCTGTTTCTTCTTCCACCATCTTTTCAGACAGTCTCTGCAGAAGCTGTGGCTGCACGGCAGGAAAACGGGGTCCTCAAAGATGTCCCGGCACACGGGGCAGGTTAGTTCCTCCTCCAGCCCCGGGGCCATTTTGCCTCAATCTGAAAGTTCAAACAGGAAGTCAGACTTGTCTGGCTTTTCTCTGATTCTCTTCCGTTTGATTGATGAGGAGAACTCACTTCTGCAGGCAGGACGAGGCTGAGCGAGGCCGCCTTCGCCGCCGAGGAGTTTAGGTTGAATCTGAAGCTTTTTGTGGCTGATTTTCCTCTGCAGAAAAGTCACTTCTGCTTTTCCCACTTAGGTCATGTGACTCAAACGCAGAGCTGCGTCACACAGCAGAAGGGCTTCATGATGAGTATGCAAACTGCTTAGAGCCTCCACATTCACCTTCAAACATGTTTTAAAATCTCAAAACGTTTTTATTCAGGACAGCTTTTTAGTCTTCGTTTTACCATGTTTTTAGTTTTTATTATTTTTAATGGATTTAATTACCTCTCTATGATTTGGTTTTTTGCTGCTTCTGTAAAGAACTCTGGGAGAAGGGCTATAGAAATAAAGATATTCTATTCCATGCTATGCTATTCTATCAAATAATATTAATCTCTTCCATCATTTTTCTTTCAGCTACATTCACGTTTTAGGAAAAAAAATGCTGAAAAAGTTGAATTACCTGCGATAATGCTTGTGTGAATGTTTTTTGCTAAATCTGGTTGCTCAAAATGCTGAAACAGTTTACTCTAATTGCTGAAGGGATTTGCTGTAAATGCAAAACTATTAGCAAAATTTGCTAACAGACTTGAAATTTCGCTTAAGAACTATGAAAGACAGCTGTAGTTGACCTAAATATCTGAAAAATTGTTACTTAAAATCCATACATGTAGTGTGTTGCTGAAATTCTACTTCAACTCCCAAAAAGCCTAAAAATTCTCAGTAAAATTAGTCAAAAACATTAGCTTGTTGCTAAAATATTAGTTAAACTTAAAAGTTGCCAAACCACCCTCAATAGATAACAAACTGGCCAAAAACTAGCATGTTGCTAAATATTAGATAAAATTAATATAAAAAAACCCCACTAGATGCCAAATTACTAAAACGAGCTAGCATAATGCTAATACAACTATTTGCTAAATTATTTTAAAATGACTGAAAACAATGGTTTCAAAGTGCACAACGATTTGGAGAATTGAAAGACTTTCAATTGTTGGTTGTTTTACTTTATTTTATTTTATTCATTTTTATTCATTTTTTTTTTTTAACTTGTCCTGTCCAACAGCTGAGCCAACAGATGTGGGCTGAGAGCTTCTTGTGTTGGTCAGATTTTACTGTCACAACAGGGATTTATTGAGTATAAACCCCTGTTGTATTTAATGCTAAACTTTATTTATATTGATTATGTTTTATTTTATTTATTTATTTATTTTCTTTGTTGTTGGACCGGACGGAAAAAAAGAAGGGGGTGGGAGAGGGGTCGGGGGGAGAGGGAGAAGAGGATGGCAACAGAGGGAAGCAACATCATAAAACAACCAGGACTAAGTGATAAACTAGAATGGGCGGGGCCTATCTACACACACACTCTATAGTTACACACACACTTGTTGGCCAAAATAGTCTCCACTTTTAAACTAAACATAATGTATTCAATGCAACTGTAACAGCAGCTCACACACTCCATCATACAAACCCATTCAGATAAAGACTTTCATTCTGTCACA
>NC_050516.1:5535630-5553622 GCF_002922805.2 Oryzias melastigma | reverse complement strand
GGCGCCGCACCCCCCACCCCCCACAAGGAGGGAGGAGCCAAGAAGGAGCCAGTCCCAGGGACAGATATACCTGGTTGTTTTATGATGGTATTACCCTCTGTTACCATCTTCTTTTCTCTTTAAACACTCTGGTACCTTTCCTCTGTACCAACCCCTCTCTTTCTTTTCTCTCCGTTCCAACAAAACAGAGAAAAAAAAGAGACAAAAACATCAATCAATATATAAATAAAGTTTAGCATGAAATACAACATTATATTGTATTATACTCAATAAACTCCTGTTGTGACAGTAAAATCTGCCCAACACTAGAGGTTCTTAGCCCGTATCTTTTTGCTCAGCTGTTGGACAGGACAAGTTAAAAAAAAAAAAAAAGTTTATGAATACCAAAAGTACAAGCAGTAATGTCTTGAACAAGCTGATTGTTTTGATACCAAGATTAGTGAAATCACTGAAAGTGTGACTGAGTTTTTACGTGCCAAAAACGTATGGAAAGGAGCAGGAGAATCACTACAGTGAGAATGGTTTCTAAACATTCACACAATAAAAACAACTCTAAAAAGCATAGTTTCTTGTCTGTTTTTGTGAAAACTTAAATGCCATGACTATCATTTTTGCAGTTATTTCTCCCTTTTTTTTGCCCAGATGCACATCATGCACATAAACATCTCCAAGTGTTTTAAATTGTTATCAAGGAGAACATGAGAGCTTGATCCATCAAATGAAGCTCCATCTTTGTTCATGGTCTGGTTCCATTTGAGAAGAGTTCTGTGGTTCTGGGCCCAAACAGGACTTCACTCTATCAGGTTTTTACAAAGACTTGATGGCTACAATATCATTCAGAATGAATAAGTGGACTTTGGATGTGAGGATCTTCCCTCTGAAAGTGTGGTGCATAACCTGGCCAACAGGCTTATATATATATATATATATAATTATTCTCTTATAGTTTTTTTGTTATTTTAAAAATAAACTTTATTGTAAATGTCAGTTTCAGTACAAAAAACTAGCCAAATAGCCATTGATGTACATTGTACATCTATACAAACAGTATTAAATAAAATAAAAAATAAAATAACATAAAAGGTCAGGGGCAAAAACAAACAAAACAATAAGTAAATAAAAGTGGGATAAAAAATTGCAAAGTTGATATTTTAAATGATTTCATAGTGAAAACAAATGTCAAGACATTTCACAGCCTTTTGGTTTTTGGAAAAATGGTTGATTCAATATATAGTTTGGCCTCCACCAGAGGGGTGAAAAGAACAAATTCCCTTCTGGACTCTGAAGTGTCTCTTGTGAAGCTGATCCTCTGCAGGTAAAATTGTGAAACATCTCAACTGGATGAATGTAATCCTATTTCCACTGAATGGTTTCTCTGTAGATTCTGTACTATTCAAAATAACCTTATAGTTGCGTTTTGAAGCGTTCTAGTCACTTCTTGTCATTTCATTTAGATGTTTCTGTTTCTAATGTACTTTAACACCTGAGGGGTCATCAGTGACACTTAAAATCTTTAACATACTGTAATTTTTCAACCATTAACACGATGATTCCAGCAGATTCTGAAGGAGAGAAGCAGCTCGAAACATTACAGTAAATCAGAACATGAAGACTGAAGCTCCAGTGTTAAAGGGTTATGCTTCAATAAAATGAATGAACCAGAAACACTTTTTAATGTGTTGATAAAGACTCAACTTTCTTGATTAAACTTCTGGAAATGTCTCTTCTTTGCTAAACGCTGCTGTGATTTGATGCTTTTGAAGACAAGAAATACCAGAGAGGGGTTTTCAGGTTTTTCTTTAGTAAAGTATAAAATCTGTAAACAATTAAAAAATATACAAAAATGCAAACCCAGTAGATTTTACACAATAATTAAAAACGTCAGCACAAATGATTTAAAAGCGACTTCTCCATCTATTAAGTGCTTATAGCAGCTTTATGCCATCGAACAGGTTTGCAGTGAAATAACACACTTTTGTTAGGATGACTGACAGCATGTCAAAAAAACCAAACATCCTCTTTTCCTCATTCCATGCAAACTTGGATCAGGTGTTAGTGTTGTGACTGACTGAGCGGCGACTCTCAGCCTCATTTGCGTCTTTCCCTCCGCCCACATCCGCCTCCAGGTCTCTCAGCAGCAGAATAACTTAAAACTTGACCTCTCCAAAGACAAACGTGTCCAGAATAATTCAACAACAGTCATAAAGTACGCCAGCTTCTCCTCAGCTGTGGGAGTTTGCAGCCTCTCAGCTGTAGGGGTGTTCAGATATCCAAAGATCCTTTAAGAATACACAGAATCTTTATGATGATTAGGAACCGTGCACAGATGGACGCATATCCAGCTTGGAGCTCCGCCTCCTCGTCCTGGATAACGCCACCCCCAGTGCTGCTCACCAAACCCGAGCATCTGCAGCCTCCGAGGTCAGCCTGTTGAGGGCGCACCCGACCCCCCCGCAGCGGTTTTTGGCTCAGGTCAGACCAGTGCAGACGTTTCCAGCCACTTCCTCCTGGGCAGCACAGCCTCGCCACCGTCCCTCGCCTCCCCCTGACCCTTCGCAAGGTCACTCGCGATAGCAAGCGCCCCCCCCTTAAGGAAACGGACAAAGTTCTCACCCACTAACGGGCCCATGGCGTACATACCCGGCCCCCCCGCGGCGACCACCCTGTTTGTGAAGGGGTCCACGTCGATGGGGTTCCTCCGGCAGGAGACGGGCTCGGCGGGGTCGATGCTCAGGGAGCGTCCTCGGTCATCCAGGAAGGACAGGTTGGGGTGGGCGCCGATCAGAACCAGCACCTTGGACACCTGAACTACAGAGCGCAACCCGGAGTCCGACTCCAGAACGCACTTGCGGTCGGGCTGGAACCGAAGCACCTTGTGGCGCGGGAAGCTGAGGTAACCGGAATAGGAGGAGGAGGCAGTGGAGGATGAAGAGCTGGAGGGGGGGTTCTGAGCATCCTCGTGGAGCGAAGGCGGTCGGTGCTGCTGCTGAGTCATCATCTGGTGAACCTGAGAGGAGGAGACACAGGTGAGCACCGAGCAGGACCCCCCTCCCCCGGACAGGTTCCTGACCCCCCCTCACCTTGTGGTACTCCGGGTACAGCAGTTTGGGCAGCTGGTTGAAGATGAGGGCGGGGTCCGTGACTGAGCGCCTGAACACATGGTAGACCGGCGTGCCGAGGTGATGGGCGGCCAGCACCGCGTCTGCCGCCGTTAGCCCCGCCCCCACGATCAGCACGGGGTCCGAGGATTGGTCAAGCTCCCCGCGACAGATGGCCGCCTCCAGCTCCCAGAAGGAGTGGCAGACGAAAGGCAGCGACTCCCCATCCACGCCCAGCCGAGCCGGGATGTCATGAGTTCCCGTCGCCAGAACCACGTTGTGGGCCAGCAGAGAGAAGGGCACCTCCTCTGAAACCGACGTCCCGTCTAGAAGTGGCAGGAAGAAAAGAAGAAAAGAAAAAGGTTTCAACCAAAGAACTTCCTGTGTTTACGTCGTTCTGAGTAGCCAAACGGATCGGTACCTCCCAGCACCTCTCCCTCCCTCCGCTGCAGTCCTGACACCCTCCAGCACGGCGGCGCACCATCCCCGCTGTCAGGCTGCCTGGTTACCAAGGTAACCGTGGTCCCACATGCAAAGTTCTGCTCCAAGGACATCTGAGACACGTAATGCTGGTAATAGGAGGCGATCTCTGCCGGCGTGGCCCGGTCGTTCCTCAGGTTCCTGCAACAACAGACGCTTTTACATCACAAACATCAGAACTGGAAATTCCTAAAATCAGATCATCTGCACAGATTTAGGTTCAAAGAGCCTCATGCGTGTCGTGGGGTTCACCTGCGCTTGTCTCTCATCCAGTCCTTCAGTTTGAGTCCAGGCAGCTCCATCCAGTTGGCCAGGCTGAGCGTGAGCATGGACCCCTCCATCGCCTGAAACGCCACAAAAACCGCCGTCAGACCAGACGCTGCAGCTCAGCAGGTGGTGGGTCAACGTGCTCCAAACACAGCTCCCCACGTCACAGCTGTAACTCGAGTAACGTACATGCCACGCCCCTCCTGGCGGGCCCTTTCCCAGCACCAGGTGAGGAACGGCGCGCTCCGGCTCGTATCGCCATTCCAGCGGAGACGTGTGCTCCAAACCAAAGTCACTGTCGGGCAGCAGCAGGGAGTCGAACAGCACCGCCACGGGGTTGGACGACCGCCCCTCCAGCCCCTCGCACAGGTACTCCAGGTCCTGAGGGGGAAAGGCGCGTGAGGCCGCGACCTTTTCATGGCTGTGCGAGAACTGAGGTGAAACAGGTACCTGCTCCAGCAGCGACAGGTGAGGCTGCTCCCCCAGCTTGCTGTGCAGCAGAGGGTTCGGATGCCATGAGTTGGGCAACAGGTAGGGGGTGTGGCCTGACAGCAGGTATGACAGACAGATCCCTGAAGGGCCGTTACCTGGGAAACGCAGACAGGTGAGTTTCTAGTAGCGGTTAGCGGGTGAAGAAATACAATTTCAAGTACCAATATTTTATTCAAAGGGAACGTCCTTAGAGGAACACAGAACAGTGACTCAGCAGGTTTGACCACATTTATGTTACATAAAGGTGAGTCAGCAGGTTTGACCACATTTATGTTACATAAAGGTGAGTCAGCAGGTGCGCAAAACTACAACAGACCCTTTCAACTTAGATGATAAAAGGATTCCACTGTTGAGATAAAAATCGACATCCTCCTTTAAAGCTGGATGTTTATGACTGACATCCTCCACCCCCAGAGGTGGATGTGCACACCCCCATCATCGTGCTCTCGCCTTACCGATAATCACCACCGGCAGAGTCTCCCCGGCCTGAAGTTCTTTGTCGTGAAGCTCCATTGTGCCTGTAAAGAAAAGGTCGTCACGGTTAGACCCAGAAGCATCGTCATTCCTAGAAACACCAGTTAATCATTACAGAGTCCATGAGCGGCACACGTGCACGCGCCCTCCCGTGCGGCCCGGGTTAAGCCCAGCCACACAAAGTCAACAGACGACAGGAAGTGAGTGTGAAGCCAGCAGAGCTGCAGGCTGTAAACATCACTTCCATGCAGGTTCTTGGGTTTGAGTCACTTCCAGACGGGCTAAAGGTGAAGATCAGACCATGTGATCTGGAGCAGAAACCCGTTAACCACCAACCACGACATGAGCCGATGCTCAGACCAGAGAACGGGCTGTCGGAACATGACTCATCGCTTAAACACAGAATGGAGCTGCGTTCAGATCATGTGACCAAACTTTTTCCTGGTGCAGGAGCTCTCCTGACACGTGCACATGCGCCTGCCTGAGGAGAGCGTGTGGCTGCAGGGGCGGTTCACGCTCAAACTGCTGTGTCATGCTTACACTGAACAAAGTTTGGGTCAGCAGGAGCGGCGCCCAAAGCAAAGACGACTCTGGAGTGGCGCATGAGAAGCAGAGACGGGTGAAAGCAGGAATGTGGACGATAAAGAGAGTTACGCAAGAGCAGCGGCTGGCATGCAGCCCAGTGACTTCTCTTCCCCCCCCAGCAAACACAGCGACGGGGTCTGCGCAGACCCACTAGCCTAGTTTCCTGATGGACTTCATTTGTTTCCTTCATTCTTTGAAAAATTATGCAAATTTCTGTCCAGCTGGAAAAAGTGACAGAGAGCTGCTCTGCTGGGAAAGAGGAGCTTTGTTCAACATAATATTAAAAGAAAAAGAGGAAAATTACCATTAGTGTGGTCACTTTTTAACACAAACATTTGACACCAAGAACTGCGAGGACATTCTGCTCCTCAGAACTGGACGATTTAATGTCTGACCTCTCACTCCTCATCCTTTCTTAAACTGAAACATCTGTCATTAAGAAATAGAACCTTTCAGTAATATCTGTGCATTCCTCGGTGATCAGGAGCTGCATACCTGCTGCACTGACCTCATGCATAAAGTCCGACAGGAATGACAACCTGAGGCTGGGGGGGCAGGTATAGATCAGGCATCTCACTGAGCAGAAATCAGCAGAGATCTTTGCACATAAGGTAAAGCTTCACCTGATCTGCACAGACCCGGTCCTGCACAGACCCGGTCCCGGTCCTGCAGATGGTGCTTGATGGGATCTTAAGTCTTCAGACTATGCAGGAACTAAAAAAAAAAAATCCTTGATCCAGCAGACACCATCTTTCCTGTTTGAAGGTCTGGAGGCCGCGTGAACGATCTGCCTGTCAGATTACTTCAGAGGTTTTCAGTGACCTCTGACCTCCTCTAAAGTCCACACCCGGATGGACCAGGACTGAGTCGACCTCGCCTTTAATCTAAAGGCAGAATTGTATCCAAATGCGTAAAGTTCATTCATGAAGGAAGCAGATGAAGATGTGAGGGAGGCTGACACAGAACCCTTAAAACCAGATTACTAAACGTTATTCCTGCTTGAATGCTACAGAGCTGGAATGCCCGCTCACTGTTATCAAACCCGTCTAAATATAGGGGGGGTCCCGTCAGGGGTCAGAGCGACCCTCCGGTGACCGGCGGAGAGTGACGTCACTGTGGTGTGAGCCGTAGACGGGCCGGCCCCCTCCCCCCGCTTCCCCCCACATAACCGAGCTCATTTAGCGCCATACTGATTCATTCGTGCCGGTCCGGGCCGCGGGTTCCTGCGTGGAAACCTGCACGCGGACACTCACGGAAATGCGGCGGCGCTCTGTCTGCGTTCCTCCTCCGGAAGAAGCGTGCGGGTCTCTGTCGGTGCGTGAACGCCGCGGCGGCGGCGGGCCTCTCGGCGTCTGTTCTTCCGCACATGAGCTGCTGCCACAGCCTCGCGGCTCACGCCTGCGCGTCACACTTTATATCAGCGGAGGCAGGCTGGCCGCTCAGCCAATCAGCGGCGGTCGTGTTTAAAGCTGCGTCATAGTCCCGCCCCCAGTCTCCCTTATCTGCAGCTCAGCCAATCAGCAGCGGCTGCGCTTTGCGTCATAGCCCCGCCTTTATCTTCACAATCTACAAAGTTGGTCTATGCAAACAAAAATGAAAAAAGAAAGGTTTAAATGAGTATGAGACTGAAATGTAAACTAGAGTTGGAATTAAATGTAAAAATCTAATCAATTATGTTTACAGTACATCTATGACACTTTGTTTGACCTGTAAAGGTCACACACCGTTATTTTTTCTGAAGGTGGACTGCAGCACAGCAGTACTTCAGGAAATCCAAAGTACAAAAAAATGCAATAATTGACTTACTTAACCCAGATAACCCTACCCTTACATTAAAGTTCTATCTCTCCAATGACAAAAGTGGAAAATGGTGGATAGATTTCATTTCTGTCATGGAGACAAGTAAAAGTCAAAAATCATTGAAAAAAAAACAAGTCCAGCACACTGTCTTGTGGATTCCAGACGATCCCACTCCCAGCATTAACATGCACAAGCAGCTGGCAAGAGTCTAGCGATTCAATGCATTGCGATATATGTCTTATGATACGATACACATCATGATATATCCCAAAACTGGACCAGAACAATTTTTCACAATTTTCTTTAAAGAGTATGACAAAGAAAAAAACTTGACCAGAATATTAATGCACCTTTCATGTTAATAAAATTGTAAAATAAATTTGATTTAATGATCACTATGCTAGGCAGTACGTGTATCTTATGTACAAGTTGCTTTTCTTTTGGTAAATTAAGAAATAATTTTACTTAAAGGGAACAGTCAATATTTTCTGATTTCCACTGCAAAGAATTTTTCAATATAAGAAAAAAACATGGAATGAAAGCACCTTAACAAATAAGGTTCTAAAACCATGATTGAGGAAATAAAGTGCAATGAATTGCTGCAGTCAGGGGTTTAATTGAAAAAAGAGGGGGGTGGGTGTGGGGGGAAGACATTGAACTACGTTTGCTTATTGCTCATTTTGAAACAATACAAGCATCGCCAAATGAAATATCGTGATATATCAAAGAATAATTTTTCCCCACACCCCTATTACCTAGAGTCCAACATCTGACTCACTGACAATAGAAACAATCATAATCAAACGCATACAATTCTGCTAAGAAATTCCTTTCTAGTTTGGATTTTTGACATTCTATAGAGTTTCCTTTCCCAGAAAATAAAAACAAAATAAAAGTTACATTTTCTCATCACACATTGAGGTTTAAGCTCATATTTACAGTAAAGAAGACGCTTCAAGATGCATAAAGAGATTTTACTTAAGGCTACCAACAACATGCACAGACCTGCCCAATGAGACACTAATGCCAACGATGCACGTCAATGACATAACTGACTTTCTGCAGCATGATAAGGGCCTCTGACAGCCACTTCATGCAGACAGGACCACAGAAGCAGAGTGAGACCTCCTCTTTTTTCCTCAAAGAATGTTCTAGCCTCCTGAGGCAGAGGTGTGTCTACTTTTCCTTCTTCTTATATCTTTGGACTGAAGCTCTTAGACTGAGCTCCAACAAACTCCTCCTATCTCATGCCTCCGCCTTCTTTCCATCATGAAACACTCACAGCCACTTATTTCTAGGTCCCCTTTCTTAGTTCCTCTGTGAAATCAGCACTTTCACAAACCCTTAAGAGGATTACGTCAAAGTTTTCTCGAGAAGTGATTTGACGGTTCTGCTTTTCAGTTGACCTCTGATGAAAGTCTACTTGTTGGAACAGTGAACTGGATCACCTGGATCATGTTGTTCTAAATGTTGGTCCTGAAAATGTGAAAGTTTCCACAGTCAGAGACGTGCTTCGGTGCGAAATAGAGCTCAGTGTTTTTGATTACATTTAATTGATTTTTAAAGAACAACTCACAACCATCAATGAAAACTGTAGAAGAGAGAACATCCAAAACAGACATATCTGAGTTTGCTGTATTTTAGTAGTTCTTCTTAGGATGTTTGAGTGACTCTGTTTGTGTTCAGCAGGAAAGTTTTTCCATTGTTTAAATTTTTTCTAAGTTGAATCAACTTTCTTTTTTAATTCTAACCCACAATGCCCAACAAGTTGTCTTGTATAAAAGTGCCATAGCATAACTGACATTGAAAAATACATGTCTGGATATCCAGCCAAGGCAGGAAGTGGATGATGGATGCCGTGCATTTCAGGCCTCAGGTTCCTTTACCTTCTTCATCCATCAGTTCAGAAGGAAACTGAGAGCGAAGGAGGTCTTTACTTCTGCATTTCTCGCTCACACATCTCAACCTGTACTTTGTAATGATGGAAGTTCATGACTCCTGTTCCTAAGTAAGAAAATATACACGAAATTTTAATATTTTTGTTCACATCTATAAACCTTTCCTAATGTGACACAATTGTTCCAATTAATTTGTTTTTTAACATCTACTTTAGGTATTTTCATGAAACCTGTCTCAGTTTTCTTTGGTCATAACTTACAGATGTAGGACCTTAGATCTATTTCTTAATTTTTGGCTCTAACTTATAATCAGTCAAAGTGGGGTTCTTGCCCAAGGACTCTTCAACACCAAGCCCCCGAACGTGCAATCATCAGATCAGAGGTCAACCACTCCACCCAAAATTATTATTATTATTATTTTTAAATCTTTATTGGTTATGATTGGGTTTTAATCCTGGAAAACCAAAGATTAATTTCCAATTCCTTCTCTCTGTTAATTTTGGAAAGCGCTAGAGGCCAAAACATGTTAAATAAATAACATAACAATAAAAGGAAAACTATAAAAAACAACAATAGTGGTAAATTTGACCTTGTGTGTTCTCTAGGGTTAAGATAACTCAACTGACAAGGTCTTTATGTTTAAAATGTTTATCATCAAAAACCAGAGCTGGTATTCAAGACTTCTCTAAATGTTTATGTTTTTTCTGTTTTAAGTAGAAACTTTATGTTCTAACCAAGTTCTAAAACCACCAGCTGTTTACCCCCTAAAATTCTCTGTTCTTATGATGTTTTAACAGTCAGCTGAGAAGCAAACATTGCAGAAGAAGGATAACTTTCAGGTCATTTAAACCAACCTCTGACTGCATCTGGAGATGTTCCAGAGAAGCCTCAGAAGATCCAGATAAACGATCCAGAGTGAACTGGGTGTTCTTGATTTTGAGTTAGGGTGCTTTCACACCAAAGCGATTTGTGCGACAAATTCGTATGCCCCGTCCCTCTTTCGCCGCGTGGCGAATTTGGTGATTGCCACCTCTCAAAAAATGTGTCCCTGATGCTGCGGCCGCAAGGGGGGGGAGCTACCAGTTCTGTCTGTGGATATCTCACTTAGAATGAATGGAAGACACCTAGCATGTTGAGCATTTATTGTGAAGAGTTCTACAAAAACATCATTAATCATGTCTCCATGGTAGGCTGACGATTATTATTCAAAGATTTTCCCGGTACAGGGGCTGTGTCTGTATGAAAGCTGCTTCCGCGGTGTTTCTGTGTTTCTGTGTCTGTGCTTGAAGGCTCACAGTCTTAGATTAATCTGAAAGGGGAAAGTAAAATTAGACCTTTTTCCTTTTTTCTTAAATGTCTCGATGAGGCCCGAGCCGACAGCCCCCACAGCGTCTCTCTTCTGCCGGCATTTCGAGCGAGCGAGCTCCCCCGCAGGGAGTGTCCAGAATGTATCCCGTCTACGCCCAAAAGTAGCTGGATGAGTTCTACTAACCTGCACCTCTAATGGGTAAAGAAAAATTGATGGAAGTTCTGGACAAAAACGCTTGCTTTGGATTAGTATTTTACTCAATGAGTCACTTGAAAACGTCACGTGTCCAAAGCTGAGTTCTTGATTGGATGATCTGTCAAACTTCAAGTATTTACATTTTGGCCTCGCCGCTCAAATCAAGGTGCTGTCAGACCTTCGAACCTGTCGCTCATATCGTGCCGCGGGACTTCAATTTGCCCCAGAGCGTGCCTATACCATTGATAACATTGGAGCTGGCCGTCTCTGCTGCGCGAATCGCATTCGGTGTGAACGCACCTTTGAGGACGTGTTGCGATGAGACTCCATGGTTTCTCACAGAAGTTCTGACACTAGCTGTGTTGCGTCTCAGTGAGTCCTCTCTGGTCCAGAATGTCTGAGTTTAGAAGAACACTGACAGTCATTCGGACCAGTTCATGTAACTGACTGATGATTCCTGTTCACATCTATAAAAGCATGAAAACTGGAACAAATATGAGCTGATGAAGAGTGGACCTGCCACAGAGCCCTGTGGTCCATGACTGACTCTTTATTCACATAAACAAATAAATCATCTCTTTAACTGGTTTAAAGGTGTTATAGTGCAGGCACAAGTCTGTTGTTTAGTGTAACAAATAGATATGTAACTTCTCAGTTTGCTTTCAAGGCTGATATGTGACGGATTGAAAATGTTCATCATGAGATTCAAGCCTTCAGATCCATTAAGATCCATCAGAGATTGGGCCGGCTAATGCAGCTCTCAGCTGGGATCTGATGGAAGTCAAACCCACGTTCTGACCCGAAGCCAGAGTCAGACTTCAGAACAGGTTTCTGCCTTTCTTCCAACATCTTCTTCAACAGCTTCTTCACGACGTGACACACAAGATCAAGGACATCAGCAGGTCAGAAATGTCCTGAAAGCCAGCAGGAAGGAAGCACTGCTGATTAGCTGATGCAGAGGGGTGGGGTGGGGGTGTGGTGGTGGACAGAGTTGGCTGTGAGGCTTGACGTTATCTCTTGCTGCCCTACATGGAGCTCAGATTCACTAAATGACTTCATTTACAGAAGAATCTCAAGAATAAAAATAAGATTTTGGGTGCTTGTTTGTCCTATTCCCTATAAAACCTGACCCCCCTAATCCCCCCCGTGGTGGGAGCTCTGTCCATTTTTATTCTTCGTGTTGGGTTGCATTATAGCTAAATTGATCCTTCAGGTATAAACTGTGTGATTTTAGCAGGTAGAATACCTGCAGGAACCCGTCTGCAGCTGCAACACCCCCAGGCTTCAACTCGACTGGAGCCCATCTATGAGAAACTGGACAGCCTGACCTTTGCAGGCAGGCACCAAAACAAAGCACTTAGCCTGCTCACCGATGAATATGTGCACATGATCCAATAATGGAGCCATTATGAACGGGAGCATCAGCTATCAGCAGGTCAGCCTTTCAGGAAAGTGGAGAGGGATCCTCTTGGAGTTGGACGTATGCTGTGCATGTGATTTCTGATGAGCTTTCATGGTTTTAAATGGACATAATGAAGCTCATCACTGAAGATCATCATCAAGAGAGTTGATAAGGAGACTTGGTGGTGGAATGAGGAGGTGCAGGAGTGTATACGGAGTAAGAGACTAGCTAAGAAGAAGTGGGACACTGAGAGGACTGAGGAGAGTAGACAGGAGTACAGGGAGATGCAGCGTAAGGTGAAAGTAGAGGTGTCAAAGGCCAAACAAAGAGCTTATGATGACTTGTACGCTAGGTTGGGTAGTAAGGAGGGAGAGACTGACCTGTACAGACTAGCAAGGCAGAGAGATCGAGATGGGAAGGACATGCAGCAGGTTAGGGTGATCAAGGATAGGAATGGTAATGTGGTGACAGGTGTCAGTGGTGTAATGGAAAGATGGAAAGAATACTTTGAAGAGTTGATGAATGAAGAGAATGAGAGAGAACAAAGAGTAGAAGAGGTGACGGTTGTGGAGCAGGAAGTAAGAAAGATTAGTAAAGGTGAAGTGAGAGGGGCTTTGAAGAGGATGAAGAGTGGAAAGGCTCTTGGTCCTGATGATATACCTGTGGAGGTATGGAAGTGTCTAGGAGAGATGGCAGTGGAGTTTTTGACCGGGTTGTTCAACAGGATCTTAGGTGGTGAGAAGATGCCTGAGGAATGGAGGAGAAGTGTGATGGTGCCCATTTTTAAGAATAAGGGAGATGTGCAGAGTTGTGGTAACTACAGAGGAATAAAGCTGATGAGCCATACAATGAAGGTGTGGGAAAGAGTAGTGGAAGCCAGACTAAGAGCAGAAGTGAACATTTGTGAGCAGCAGTATGGTTTCATGCCAAGAAAGAGCACTACAGATGCAACATTTGCTTTGAGGATGTTGATAGAGAAGTACAGAGAAGGTCAGAGAGAGCTCCACTGTGTCTTTGTAGATCTGGAGAAAGCTTATGAGAGAGTGCCCAGAGAGGAACTATGGTATTGTATGAGGAAGTCTGGAGTGACAGAGAAGTATGTCCGAGCAGTGCAGGACATGTATGAGGGCTGTAAGACAGTGGTGAGGTGTGCTGTAGGGGTGACAGAGGAGTTCAAGGTGGAGGTGGGATTACATCAGGGATCAGCTCTGAGCCCCTTCCTGTTTGCAATGGTGATGGACAGACTGACGGATGAGGTTAGACAGGAATCACCATGGACTATGATGTTTGCAGATGATATTGTGATTTGTAGTGAGAGCAGGGAACAGGTGGAGGTGGAGTTAGAGAGGTGGAGGTTTGCCCTGGAAAGGAGAGGAATGAAGGTTAGCCGCAGTAAGACCGAGTACATGTGTGTGAATGAGAGGAACCAGAGTGGAAGAGTGAGGTTACAGGGAGAAGAGATAAAGAAGGTGGAGGAGTTTAAGTATTTAGGGTCAACAGTACAGAGTAATGGAGAGTGTGGAAAAGAAGTGAAGAGGAGAGTGCAAGCAGGTTGGAATGGGTGGAGAAAAGTGTCAGGTGTGATGTGTGACAGAAGAGTTTCAGCACAAATGAAAGGAAAGGTGTACAAGACTGTGGTGAGACCAGCCATGTTGTTTGGACTAGAAACAGTGGGACTGAAGAAAAGACAGGAAGCAGAGCTGGAGGTAGCAGAGATGAAGATGCTGAGGTTCTCTTTGGGAGTGACCAGGATGGATAGGATCAGGAATGAATACATCAGAGGGACAGCACATGTTAGAGGTTTTGGAGATAAAGTCAGAGAGGCCAGACTGAGATGGTTTGGACATGTTCAGAGGAGAGACAGTGAATATATTGGTAGAAGGATGCTGAGTCTAGAGCTGCCAGGAAAGAGGTCTAGAGGAAGACCAAAGAGGAGGTTTATGGATGCAGTGAATGAAGACATGAAGGTGGCTGGTGTTAGAGTGGAGGATGCTGAAGACAGGCTTAGATGGAGGAAACTGATCACCTTGAAGATCATCTGAAATGAGACTGAAACCCTTCAAGAAGACATAGATCAGAAACTTTTACTGCAGCTTTTTAAACAGTAATTTAAAATAAGTAGACTCATAAGCTCATAAATAAACTATTTTCTGGTGTTTAGGGGGTCTGTCCTATCAAAACATCAGAAGCATTCAGTCTCCGCAGAAACCCGTGTCCTTGTGTCACCCCTATGAGGTCCTCACAGACAGGTGAGACGAACCGTGACGTCGCATCACCTGGTGGGTTGTTTAGGACAGCTGCTGTCATCATGTCCACAAACCACAAAATTTCCATAAAAGGTCAAAAGCTGAACTGCTAGGTTAATGCTCACCTGTCTGTCAAAACCTGGCTCCAGTCTGCTTCCAGACAGAATGGATTTATGCTTATTGACAATTTTAACCTGTTCTGGAACAGACCCTCCTTTTATAGACTTGACGGAATCCATCCCATTCCACTGGGCAGTGAGGTTTTAACAGCCAACATTAGACACTGTGTCCAGACATCACCTGCCCCTGCCATGTCCACCCCAGCTCAAACATCCACTTCATCTGTGTGTGAAAATGACTGACTGGCTTCTGTCCCTTCATCTCTCATTCTTCAGCAAACAACCCCTTCCTTTCCAAGTACTATTGCACCCTCAGTTTATCCCATTGAGACCATTATTACAAACAGGTCTGATATGAGGGGACATGTTGGGAGAAAACCAAATATCCACTTCCTTCGCCCTCTAAAGGAAGCACCAAAGACTCATGAATCAGTTTCAACAGCCAACAACCCACCACCCTCTTTTAACATGTCACTGTTTAACATTCAATCTTTGTCCAACAAGATTTTTATAATAAATTATTTTATTCTGGATTATAAAATTGATGCTCTATTTTTAACCGAAACATGGCTGAGCACGAAAGCACCCTGTTGTGGTTAGGTGTTGTTTCCTTTGTTGGTTTTGGTGATCTGGTAAAAGCTTCTCCTCGGCCTAGCTCCCTGCCTCCGCTACCAGTGTGCGTCAGTTATTCGGGGTTTTTTTTGTATTTGTGAGGCTAATAAACTTCACCGCTGTACCATCTCTCCTGACTCTGCTCTGGGATCTGTCCACTCACCACGATACACCCATTGTTCTCACAGAAGCCTCTCCAAGCTTTAGCTTTATTTTTTTCAACCAGGGAGGGCAAAAAAGGTGGTGGTACTGCATTCATAATGTCCAACTCCTTTATGGTAAAGCAAATTGCATTGGATCAGTACCCCAGTTTTGAATATAATGCTTTTGTTTTTAACAGCCCTCCAATTTTATGCATCACAGCATACAGACCACCAAAATCCAACACTGGTTATATCGAGGAGTTTTCTGAGTTTTTAGCAGCTGTCCACACTTCCTTTAACATGATTGTATTAACTGGTGATTTTAACCTTCATGTTACACTTTTGAGAGTGAGATTTTAAACATCATGAACTGCTCTCTTCAAACAGGTGTTTTTCCCACTGCCTTTAAAACTGCAGTGGTGAAACCCTTATTAAAGAAGACAAATTTAGATCCTACAGTTCTGAATAACTACAGACCAGTGTCCAACTTAACATTTTTAAGCAAGAATTTATAAAAACTTGTTTTTATTCAGCTGAATGAGTTTCTCTCACAAAACAACATCTTTGAGATAAACCAGTCAGGTTTTAGAAAGAACCACAGCACAGAGACGGCCCTGTTAAAAATCACTAACGATATCAGATGTGCCTTGGACACCCAGCTGTACATAGATATGCCTCCTGATGACACAAGGCCAATAGAAGCACTTTTTAACTGCATTTTAGATGTGAAAATATGGATGGCAAATAAATTTTCGCAGCTCAGTCAGGAGAAAACAGAAATTTTCAGCCCAGTCTCAGTAAAATGCGTACATATGCCACGATTTGGGAAATACCGTGTATAATATACGCCAAAACCGGTTTTTGCGTGCATATAATACGCGCGGTCCTAAACGTGTTAAAATGTGTTTTCCACGATTGACACGTCCCCTGGTGGAGGCGTGAGCATCACAGACAGCCCCACAAACGAACAATTTGCTTTTCTAACCCTAACCATAACCGTAATCCTAACCTTAACCAGGAACGACGTCATTTAGAAAAGAGCCGGAGGATTTCTGACCACGTGGTCAAAACGAAACCTAAAAAGTCGTGTATATTGTACGCCGGCGCAACCTATTCTCTACAATTCCGTATCATATGCATGCATAAACGGTGTTTGGCGTATATTATACACGGTATTTCATAGTGCAAAGTCGTGGCATACGTACGCATTTTACTGAGAGTGTGTTGGAAATTTTAGTTATTGGTCCTGAAGCCAAGAGAGATAAACAGTGTGTTGGGTAGTCTGTGAGAGGACCCCGAGTAAAGCATCAAAAACAGAGGGCAAGTTTGAAAGTTTTATTGCAGAGGAGTATAAGTCCGGGGGTGAGGTGAGGCCAAGGCTTAGAGCTTGGCTGGCAGGCAGACTGGATGAGGGCTGAAGCTTGGCTGGCAGGCAGACTGGAGTTTAACTGGCAGGCAGATTGGATGCAGACTGGAGTTTAGCTGGCGGGCAGACTGGATGCAGACTGGAGTTCAGCTGGCAGGCAGACTGGAGTTTAGCTGGCAGGCAGACTGGAGTTCAGCTGGCAGGCAGACTGGAGAAGTTTTTTGAGCAGGGATCTCGCACGTTTGGTTTTCAGGTCGAGAAGAATCTGACAGGAAAAAGCTGGAGAGGCAAGGCATAAATAGCTGACAGCACAGGTGAGGCAGATGAGCAATCAAGGCAGCTCAGCAAGGCAGGGAAAAGGAGGGGCTGAGAGGAGCTCAGACATGACACAGTGTTTGAAACTTAAAGAACTTTCTTTAAGTTGTTCAGAAACAGTCAGAAACCTGGGCGTTACTTTTGACTCTAAACTTACTTTCACCACAGAGATTAAGCAGGTGATCAAGACTGGTTTCTATCATCTTAGAAATTTGGCTAGAATCTGCCCGATTCTCTCTCTTGCTAACATGGAGACGCTGATGCATGCTTTTATTATCAGTAGAACTGATTACTGCAATGTTCTTTTAACTGGTCTTCCAAAAGGTAGCATCAAGAACCTTCAGCTTTTACAAAATTCTGCTGCAAGAGTTCTCACAAAGACTAGGAGGCGGGCCCACATCACTCCGATTTTAAAATCCCATTGGCTCCCCATAAGCTTCAGTATTGATTTTAAGATACTCTTAATGGTTTTTAAATGTCTTAATAGCCTTGCGCCTTCTTATTTGTCTGATCTTTTAGTCAAATATGAACCCTCGCGGACCCTGAGGTCCTCTGGTACCGGTCTGCTAATCGTTCCACCTGTGAAAACCAAAACATACGGACAGGCATCTTTTCAGCATTATGGCCCTCGTTTGTGGAACAGTCTGCCAGAGAACCTGAGAGCTGCAGTGAGCATAGCTGCTTTTAAGAAAGGCCTTAAGACCCATCTTTTTAACCATGCTTGTAGCTAATTTTGTTATCTCTATTTATTTTGAATTTATTAATGTATCTATGTGATCACATTTTACGTTTTCACACAGAGTTATTAATAATTCATTTTAATAATCTTTGTGGTTATGTTTTATTTTTTAAGTATTTACTGATTATGTTTAATTTTTATTTTCACTTTTCATTTTATGTTCCAGTGCTTTCTCAGCTGGATCCTCTCCCTCTGGGTCGATTGCTGTCCAGCTGCTGCAGCTCTAGATGGGGACCTGCGTCGCTGCCTCGCTGCGGTGAAGCTGGGTCCCCGCCTGTGATGCTGCACCTGGCTGGCTATGCGGCCGTCTCCAGAGGAAGAGGTTCCAACTATATTAGCGTTTCAGACAACTCATTTTCAATTCATTTCAATTCAATTTTATTTATATAGCCCAAAATCACAAAGAAATTTGCCTCATTGGGCTTCAAAATATAAACAATTGTTAAAAACTA
>NC_050516.1:5526866-5531698 GCF_002922805.2 Oryzias melastigma | reverse complement strand
CATTCTGGTCAGTTTTAATGGATAAATACAGCTGTGTATCATCTGCATAACAGTGAAAGTTAATGCTATGTTTCCTGATTATGTTTCCATATGATAATGTTATTTTCCGTGCTCAGCTTGTATCCAGCCTGTTCTCTATCAGTTAAGGGGGTTGGAGGTGTGAAAGGGATTGTGGGTCTCGGCGAGGGAGGGCATTATTTATGTTTTGTTTCTAATTTTATTGTGATTGTTTTTATTTCATTTGTTTTACTTAGTTGTAAAGCACTTTGATTTGATAAGGCGACGCCCCCTTTAGACTAAAGGAAAACAATGTAACTTAAAGGGTAACCAAACCCTAAATCAACTTTTTTTTAATCTGTTGGTTTCTATATTTGGTGCTTTAAAAGTGCTGTCTGTTAGTCATTAACACATTTTGACTATTTAAAATAAACTTGTTTGATTCTTTAAAAATAGTCTAAAACCGTCTGTGTGCTGCCCCCTACACGTTGAATCGAAGTATTACATTTGAATTTCATGATTGGTCACACCAATAAGTCCCACGTCATGTTCCCCAGTCCCAACCCCTCTGACTGGATTTTCAAATTTCGACTGTGGGCGGAGTCAGCCTCCAACCTCCCTAATTGGATACCCTTTAACATCCAGAGGGAGTGAAGTTCAATCACAGATGTGAAAAAGTGAGCTGCAGTGTTAGCATGACAATCGATGGAATGACTGTAAAACAACCCTCCTGGTGGTTTCCTGGTGAACATATACTTTTGTTTTCAGCCCAGCCTCAAGGAGGAAGTGAGAGTGTGGCGCCTTAGAGATAATCAGAAGTAAACCATGGAGACGATGAGACAACCTTGATCAAATCCTAGGGTGACTCAGCAGTTCATTCAATCCTGCATAAAAATGGAAGCAGGTCAGTCAGTGTGTTCATAGGAGACAAATGCATCCAACAAATTCAATCTGAGAAAAAATGACTAGCATTCATAAACTATTTAAATCCAAATCCCCCACTCATTTCTTAGCTTTAAGTCTGACTATCAGAGTTAAAAAAAAAAGTTAAATTAAATATTTTTTTAAATCTAATTTCCAAGTCCTGACATGAAAACTCAAAACTCTGGAATTAAATCTGAAAAATTCTGAGAAAGCGGATCAGATATTAAACATTGTTCGGTCCAAATCTGAACAGCAGATAAGAGAAAATGAAGATTAGACATGATAAAATAGAGGCCAAATAAATGTAAACAAAGACCATGTTCCTTCACTCTGAGCAGCAAAGACAAGGAGGAAACAGCAGGGATAGACAACTCCAGGCCTCGAGGGCCGCATTCCTGCATGTTTTCCAACATGCCCCGCTCTGGCATGTTCTAATTGGCTGGACACACCTGAAACAGGTAATCAGTCATGAGTAGGGCTTGGATATGTGAAAATCATGCAGACACTGTGGCGCTCGAGGCCTGGAGTTCCCTATCCCCGCTCTACAGGTTCAGAGACGTCTGTCCTGAGAGGGTCTGGAGAGATTTTGATTTTAAAATGCCTTTTATTGGACCATTCTAATATTTACAAAATAACCCATATGATAAAAAAGAAAAGAATTAATGATGACATGAACTCTGGGGTTCAAAAGGAGAAAAGGAGTTCCCCATCAGCATTCACATGCCACAAAACTTTTTCTACAGCCCAGGTTTGTGAGAATTCCTCCAGCCTTTCAGTCACTTTGAAATAAGCATATTCCACGTGTAACCGTGATCTTAAAAGAGCACAAAACATCTGTTTGACGTCAATACATCCCTCAGAGTTTGCCTGATTACGTCTGGTGAGCCAGATTGCAATTTTAGCCATAGCAAACAGGAAATTCAACAGTTGATTTCTTTTTCTTTTTGCATTTGAAAATACAGGCCCGTACACAAAGAGGGGGAGAGAAAACACCTCTCCCAACCCGAGACACCATGCAGTCAGAATGCTGAAAAGAGAACCCAAGCGGTTGCACTGTGCAAACAAGTGTGGCAGAGTTTCAGTCTGGTCACAGAAGTCACAGCGTTCTGATTGTGTTGGATCAAACCATGCCTTGTATCTGTTTGTGGCTACACATCCATGCACAATCCTCCACTGGAGATCAGCTGCACGCTTTTCAACAGGGAACCTGTACAGGGACTTCCAGCGTCCTCTTGGAGTCGTACTGGAGCCGAACAGCCCCGCCCACCTCGATGCTTCCAGCTCTGTCAAGGACTTGAAGTGTCTTATTTTGATGCAGAGGGTGTAAGCAGCCTTCCTGTGCAGGGTCTCAAAGTTAACACCTTTTGACTGACTGAGGTCCAGCAGTTTGTTAGGGTCCTCAATCCAGTCATCTGCATTATGGGATATGGTCACGGGTGGAGATCTGTACGATGAGGTAGGATCCCAGGAGTTAATATGTTCTGATATGAAGGCTCTCCATTCAGTAGGAATTGAGCACATCACGGCCTGCACAACTCTGGACAGCAGTCTGGGTCGGAGACGCACTTTTTGCTCCAAGGTCTCCAGTGAGGCAGCCAGATGTCCCAATTTGACACAGCCTGCTTCCTGTAACGCTGCTCTCACAGAGAGAGAGTCCAAGAGATCAGTTGAGATAGCTCCATTGTAAAAGAGTGGTTCTTGAAGTGTCCATGGACCAGGAGTCAGCATGTTCTCTCGATTCATTTTGAAAGCTTGCCAAGCATTCAAAACAGATCCATAGTAAGGACTGAGACCCATCAGGTCCGGGGTCCCTTTATTTAGAAGGAACAGTTGTTTGTCAAATCCCAGCCTTCCAGCTCTCCGTAGAAGAGTGTAGGCTGTATCAAGCCACCTCGCACCGTAGTGATGGAGGAGACATTGACTGGTGTGTAGTCTGAAGGCCATCACTCTGGACATGATATCTATGAGGCCCTTGCCACCCTCATGGACAGGAAGGTACAAGGCAGGTGCACGAATCCAGTGCTTCCCATTCCAAAAAAGTCCAGTCCTTAGACCCACCCCCCACCTTCAGTAAACATTCAACACTGTTATACATTATTTTCACACACGAAATGAAGTTTTTCCCAAAGCCAAAAGCTTTCAAAACAGAAAACAGATAGTTGTGATCAACTCTATGAAAAGCCTTCTCCTGACCCAGAGACACTATACCGAAGTGCACATCACCACCGCTGCCCAAATCAAATAAATCTCGAAGAAGAAAAAGGCTGTCCAAAATAGACCGGCCAGGAACAGTAGGACTGGTCTCTATGAATAATTGAGTCCAAACAACCTTTCAGTCTGTTAGCAAGGACTTTGGAAATTAGTTTATAGTCAGTACAGAGCAAAGCCAAAGGTCTCCAGTTCTTTAATAAGGACAGGTCCCCCTTCTTGGGAAGAAGAGAGAGGACTGCCCGCCGACATGAAGTTGGTAATTTTCCAAGTGAGAAGCAGCTCAAGGCCATCTGATGAAGGTCTGCTCCAAGTATATCCCTGAAGTGTTTGTAGAACTCAACAGTGAGTCCATCCAACCCTGGGGCGCGTCCAGAAGCCATTCCCCTCAGAGCTTCAGTAAACTCCTCCAGGAGCACCGTGCTGTCGATGGTGACCCTCTCAGCAGCACTTAGCCGAGGGAGGTTCTTTAAAAGCTCAGCAGCAGTGTCTGGGCAACAGTAATCCACAGTAAACAATTCTGAATAATAATCCAGGGCAGTTTGACGCATCTCCTCTGGATCAGAGGTTAGTCTTCCATCAGGCAGTGTCAGGCAGGTCATTGTCCCACTCTGCTTCTTTGTTTTCTCCAAGCCAAAGAAAAAAGCAGTAGGAGCATCCATGTCTTTGATATCTTGGTACCTAGATCTGACCAGGGCTCCTTCAGCCCTCTGTTTCAGCATGTGCGACAGTTCACATCGGCGGCGTGGTTGCTTGAGTCCGCCTCTAAAGACAGTTCGATGCTTCTAATGCAATCCTGAAGTGCCTGCACAGTGTCCTTTAGTCGTTTGGTTGAGTGTGAACTATACTGTTGGCAAAACACACGGATTTGTGTTTTCCCTACATCCCACCATTGAATCAGGGATTCAAAATTCTGTCGTTTTAAACCCCACTGTGCCCAAAAAAACCTAAAACTTTCACAAAAGAGTGACTGAAGAAGAGTGACGAAGAAGAGCGTCTAAAGAAGAGAGATGAAGAAGAGTGATGAAGAAGAGTGATGAAGAAGAGTGATGAAGACGAGTGACTGAAGAAGAGCGTCTGATGAAGAGTGATGAAGAAGAGCGATGAAGAAGAGTGATGAATAGTGATGAAGAAGAGTGACCGAAGAAGAGTGATGAAGAAGAGCGTCTGATGAAGAGTGATGAAGAAGAGTGATGAAGAGCGATGAAGAAGAGTGACTGAAAAAGAGTGACTGAAGAAGAGTGATGAAGAAGAGCGTCTGATGAAGAGTGATGAAGAAGAGCTTCTGATGAAGAGTGATGAAGAAGAGTGAATAAGAGCGATGAAGAAGAGCGTCTGATGAAGAGTGATGAAGAAGAGTGATGAAGAGCGATGAAGAAGAGCATCTGATGAAGAGTGATGAAGAAGAGCGTCTGATGAAGAGTGATGAAGAAGAGTGATGAAGACGAGTGACTGAAGAAGAGTGATGAAGAAGAGCGTCTGATGACGAGTGATGAAGAAGAGTGGCGAAGAGTGACTGAAAAAGAGTGACTGAAGAAGAGCGTCTGATGAAGAGTGATGAAGAAGAGTGACTGAAAAAGAGTGATGAAGAAGAGCGATGAAGAAGAGTAATGAAGAAGAGAGATGAAGAAGAGTGACTGAAAAAGAGTGACTGAAGAAGAGTGATGAAGAAGAGTGATGAAGAGCGTCTGATGAAGTGGCAG
>NC_050516.1:5514220-5526497 GCF_002922805.2 Oryzias melastigma | reverse complement strand
TTAACAGGAACGTATTAAACACGCCACATAAGAAACAGAGAACACACAACATGAACAGGAGCAAAGAGGCTGTCCTGTAGCCTCCATAGAAGTAGTAAACCTCAGACCCGGTGAAAAACTCTTTTAGACATAGAGAACAGCAACCCCCCACAAAAGAAATGATGACATCATAGCCAGAGAAACTGTCAGAAAATGTATGAGGGGCAGTATCTCTTACATTTCAAAATCCACACAGAGGAGAAAAAGTTTTGAAATTATTGTGGGATGGCCCAGGACTTTGCAGCCATTTTGTGGCAAAGTGTGAAATTGCGTGATTTTCATATTTTCTCACAATAAGGGAAAATAAAAGTTTTTTCAAGAGATCTTCATGAAATTTCACACATGCAGGCAGGTTAAGTCTATAACCAGAACTGAGGTTTTATCACCTTTGACCTCAGGAAGAGCCCACCATCTCGATTTAAAAAAATGTCCTCTTAAGTCCATTCTATAAATGTAAACTCCTCCTAGGGATTTAATCTTTTACCTCCTAACTCATTGAGCATCACTGCGAAGCTACTTAGGGGAAAATAAGTTGTTTTTGCTTGTAGATTTTTAGCACGGCGAGCCAACAAAAGTAACAGTCCCCTGTAGCTCGTACATTTTTTTACCAGAATGTTGTGAAAATGTAATACATAAATCGCTGGCTCAAGATGAACAAAATTATTTACAATACAATACAAACATATCAGGAATGTGGGCGGGGTTAACAAAAAACCTCTGTTGCCAAGGAAATCCAAAAGTTTACTTTCCTCTAAAAGTTCCACATATCTGTTAGTCACCCCCAGATTATCAAAACATAAAATGGTTACTATGGAAATAAAAAACAACAGCAAAGTGAAACAAACGTTTTTCCATGAAATAGTTTTTTGCAGCTGACGAGGCGGGCAGGAGCAGAGGCGGAGATGGAAAACGGGGCTTGCAGCAGCCGCTGAGCCAGTGAGGGCGGGTAACAAAGAGACGGTGAGGGTGGGCGGGTACCTGCGGGCTATACGGTGGTGTTCCGGGCTTTCATTTTATTTGTGTTCCCATACTTGCCCTGCAGCAATTTGTCTACAGATGAGAACTTCTGTGACATCTAAAAAGAGATAGAGAATAAAGATTTAGAAACTGAAGCACAATTTTTTTGTAACGCACAGAATAAACAGAAGTAATCCCTCACAAAGAGCCGGTGGAGTTTACAGGATTAGCACAATGGAAGCTACGCCTGTTGATTAATCTTCAGGCCTCCGTTCTTCACATCTCTGCTTTTGTTTGACGGCAGCATAACTGCAGACATTCAGGAGTCATGGTGCTCAAACATGCACAGAATCAAGCATCTCTGACTCAAGGCTTTTATAAAGAGGAGAAATTCACACAAATTCCTTTCAGCTGAATCAAAAATGACTCAGTCACTTTGAGCTGAAGCTCTTGGCTTTCTCGCTCGGTCCAGACGTGTCCAGTCCACTCTCTGTTCAGGAAGGTCTCAGATTAACCAGATTAAAGCGGCGGACCAGGATGAGTCACTGATGCTAGTCCGTGAGCCCGCTGAACACAAGGACCAAGTGTGGGAATCGACCCCTGACCCAAACACAGACCCCGCCCCTGCTTGTCCAGGTTCCTGAGGAGGGAGAAGTTTGTGAGGCTGGATTGAAATGACATAATCGGGTTATGTAAGGCGTCTGTGTGCACGGAGTGATGTAACCATTAGGTCTGCATTCCTGATGCTGTTTCAGCACTGACGGGTTTGTTATTGAACAAACCTCCCATTTACATTTATTATATGTTTTTCCTTTTTTTAAGCTTCTATTTTGATTGACAAACAGTTGTTTGTTTACCTGTTTGGTTATTGTAGTTTTGTTGTTGTCAATGCTCCACAGTGACTTTTGAAATGCCTATTAAGAACTAAAAACTTAAATGAATTGAATTGAAAACTCCCTCTGTTCAGTATAAACAATAGACTTAAAAAAACAATAATTTAATTTTAAAAGGTTGTTAATCTCAATTTTTGTTTTATTATTCAACCTGGAAACTAACAAACCTGAGGAATTGTATGTTTAATAATATGTAATTATTATTATTATTTTTTGTTGTGATGTTCAGTGATGTGGTTTAATGAGCATGTAGTTCACTTCCAGCTTATCCCTTTTGGGGTCTCCACAGCGTAACAGCACCCACTGTTTCACATCAGTGATTTGTCAGAGTTTTTACGCCGGATGCCCTTCCTGACACAACCCTGTACTTGAGGGGCACAGGGACCCAGTTAGGCAGCAGCGTCAAGGGTCTTGCCTAAGGACCCAATCTGGGTGGGGATCAGTGGACAACCCTGGGAATCGAACCAAGGGCTCCTGCGTGTCAGCCCTTCACCTAGCCCACTGAGCCGCCGAGGATGTGGTTTAATGAGCATAAACTTGGTATATCAGAATTTAATCTACAGGAGTAACAATACAAAAGCAGAGTTATATAATAATTACAGGACTCTGCTGACTCATTTTACGTCTTTGATTTGCTGTAGGAAATTGCGCAAACACTGTTGAAGATTAAATACCAGTTAGAGCTGCAATTCAGAGTGTGGAGCTTCTTGATTTGCTGATGTTTTACCAGACCTCCAACTGGACTGACTGAGAAAGGGAGAGGCCCTGAACCTGTTCCACACCGGCTCCACCTTTTCTGCGCGGCGTCTGCAGTCAGGTCAAAGTTGAGGCGTAGGAAGTCTTTTTCTCAAAGAGAATCATATCTGCAGAGGAAATGTCCAAAAAGACTCTCAGTAAGTGAGATCAAAGACGTAAAAAAAATAATAATAATAAATTCCAAGATGATGAAGAATAAACCTGAAAAATACTTTTTAAAACGGATAAAACCCAAACATGTGAACCATCTGACAATGACGCTCATTCAGCAGCCTTCATCCTTCAACAGTTGGGGTCATTTAAACCTGAGGTAAAGAACATAAAACCTCATAAAACCTTGAATATATGGTAAAATCTACCAAAGCAGGTGAGTTTATACTGTGCAGTAAAGTCTTTCAGAGATATCAGAGTTGATCCGACAGATGAAAAAGACTTCAGTTCAGAAAGCAGACACAAATTAAGATGTGAAACCTGACCTTCATGCAAAAACGTCGTTTGCATCATGGTTTCCTGACCGAGGCCTGCTTGGGTTAAGGTTTTTTGTTGACTTTATCTCTCTGGAAGGATGTCCTTGATCTGAGAAGGAATGTTTCGAGGAACTGACAATTGGTTGTCAGAAGACCTTCTGTTGTTTCTGCTCAGAAATAAGGACACTGTATAATAATAACTAGAAAAGTTGCATTAGCTGCAATAATACCAGCGTGAATGTTTTTTTGCTTTTTGAAAGCAGTCGCTGAAGATGCTGAAGTTTTTTGCTGAAAATGGTGCCGCATTTTTTTTTAATTCCTCAAGGGATTTGCTGAAAATGCAAAAGCTATTCACAAAATGTTAAATTTGCCAAAATACTGGAAATTTTGTTAAAGAACTATGAAAGAGCGCTGAAGCTGACCTAAATTTCTGAAAATTTTGTTGTAAAATTGCTTATAAATCCCTAATACATGAAAAATTTGCAAAAATATTTACTGTGTTGCTTGAGTACTAGCTAAACTCCAAATTAGCCCAAAAAACCTTAGGAGATGACAAAGAGACCCTTTTCAGATGACGTCATGGATCGCGGGTCAAGTGCGGAGTCGCCTTCAGTTTATATGGTTTAGAGCAGCAAAGCTGGCAGATTAACACTGTTCAAAGCAATTTTATGTAAGTAATAAAATGTAACCCAAACAATTATGGCAAAAATGTGTACATTATTTATTTTATAAATGTCAAACCTGGTTGTATTCGTTTTCTCCTCTTAGATTGTTCACAAATCAGAGTACAAATGTCTGTAATCCTGTCTGCAGTCAGAACAGCAGCTCAGCTGTTTCTCCAAATTCCTCTGGATGATATTAAACCAGTCGTGGATTATTTCTCTCTGACAACCCGGTTAAAGTTAGACGAAGGTTACAGGTACTGCAATGAATGCTGCTTGTTTGATTATGAAGGTAATGTAATGTTTTCTGAAGGAATGATCCTGTCAGTCAGAAGCCAGGAATCACAAGAGACGTTTCTCAAAATATAATGTGCTTTATTAAAAACACTAAAACAGCAACTCCTAAACAGTGAAGGAGGGAAGCCTGCAGAATAAATAGAGTTCCGTAAAAACCACAGTGACAAGTTACAACTTCACAACAATAATAAAACACCCTCTAGCTGAGGCACTACAAACTGCATGCAAACACCCAGACCTAAAAGGGGAACTAAAATCCCTGCGGGCCAACCCTCCCCATAAAATGATTAGATGCGCTAAAACAACAGGAGTCTTTAAAATAGGCGTGTGGGAGGAAGTGCTACTTAGCTCGCCCAGCTGATGAGACCACTCTCCCGGGGGTCTAAGCTTCATACCGGTACGGCTCCCCGGGGTATGACTGCTCCGGGCGGCAGAGATGATCAGCAGCGTCTGGGCTGCAGTGTCACGTGGTGGCAGACGGATGAGGTCGGAGCACCGGAAACCAGCTCACTCCTAGTCCCGGCCCTGCTCTCTCTAAAGGAGGCGTCCAGCCTCCCCTCGTCGCGCTGGAACAGCTCCTCCTCGCTACCTGGCTTCACCGCCGGCAGCCCTAAACAGCAGCGAGCGGCAGCCTCCCCGCAAGGTTGAGTGGCTGGCAGCTCTGGCAGAATGCTCTCACGAAGATCCTCACTGCTCCCCTTTAAATCAGTTCATCAGGTGATAATGATCATCACCTGTGCTAGATGTTGCATCATCCACACAGTGATGTTGCAGATTCTTGTCACAGTAATTATGATTTTATTTTTTAATCTGTGCTAATGCTAATGCTAGCATTAGCTTTAGCTATGAGACGCGGAGCTGCAGAAGATCTTTTCTCACCAGTTCAAAGTTTCCTAAATTTCCATGATCACATAATCATTATAAACAGATCAAAAGTCAGACAATTCCAGCGTGTCTGACATTAAAGTCAAACTTATTCCTGTTGTGATGTTTTCTACTGCGGTCAGTGAGCTGCTGTTGGCTCAGCCGTGGTTCTAACATCACTCCTCTTTGTTTTTGTTCATGTCTGATCTCTGGGGAAATAAAGGTAAAACATGATTACATTAATTTAAAATTGTTGCCAAAAATAGGAAAGTGGCTATTTGCATGTAATGTTATAAAATGCTGGCAGTTGCATCATCCACACAGTGATGCTGCAGATTCTTGTCACACTCCTCCCCTTCTTAAAAAAAAGACTTACTCCAGAAGTCTTAAAGTGTTAGTAATGGGCTTGGACAAAGCTAAAATGCGTATCCAGATATATTCCATATGTTCTAATGTATCAAAAATAACAAATAATTACCGTTGACAAACGCAGGTTTTTGTAAAATTTGACAAATTAAACGACAAATCACACTCGCATTTCACCCTGCTTCAGAAACGGCTCGATTTGGGTCACGTGACGCGTTGACGTCATGTGAGTGAGACAGCGCCAGCAGCAGAATGCAGGCGGACCCAGGGTGTCTGCAGATACATGTATGTGTGTGCGCTGCGGCAAAGTTGAATTCTATAATCGTCTGTGTTATGGTCCGACGGAGTATTAGGGCCACCAAAAAAAAAAAAAATTTAAATTATGATTTTTAAAGTCGTAAATATACGAGATTTACAATCGAAATTAGCCTATTGTGAATGAACACTGTGAGCAGAACCAGACCGACTAAACTGTGAAAAGCTTCTGATTTCAACAGGTAAACTGAATGTTTAAAACATTGCACATGTTTGGAAGTTTCTTTGTTTGATTTGCAGTTTATTAATCATTGATGGTGGCTTGCAGGATCTCTGCAGATCCGTTGATGAAACCATCGACACTCGCAGCGGTCCACCAGTCATTTCTTCCTCCGTGAAAGATCAGATCTCATTCATTTCTGTGTGATGCTTTCATCTGAAGAGGAATCGTTTCGGAATTTTCAGTGTACTTAGCTAACGTGACAGACTGACAGACTGTCATCCCCTGTTGTTGTTGTGTGTTGAAACGGGACGATTCATGTGGAGAATGGTGCTGTCAGGAGTCAGGGCTCTGACTCCCCCTCTGGGCACCAGCGGGAACAGTCACCAGAGTACTAATTGCACTTCATCTCCCAGAAGCCCCAGCACACAGTTCCTGGTTCCTGCTCAGCTGTCTCCCATCAGAAAATCACCCACATGCTTCATAAGCAGCACACAGAGCCACACTCTCTGCGAAGTATTTGTTTGTGCCACCCTGCCTGCAGTATCGAGCGTTTATTCCTGGACCTGATCTTCTGTCTCTGACCCTCTGATTGCCTGCCGCCTGCCCCTGACCCTCGCCTGGACTCTGACTACTCTCTCTCTCTTCTCGGATGATCCCCTGCTCCTTTATGACCTCTGCCTGTCTGACCCTGCTGTAGTTTTGTGGACTCTTAGCTACAATAAAAAAACCTGCTGCACGTGGAACCATCTGTCTGCCTGTTTCATGACAGAATACTTCGCCAAACATGGATCCAGCAGCAGGAGTTTCCACCCCGACAAACCCGACGGGGTATGCTGTGTTACTGCTCGAACACAGACGCCAGCTTCAACGTCTGAACTCTGCAACTGAAGCCATCATGACACACCTGCAGCTCAACCCACCTGTCAGCAGCGTCTCTTCTGCGGCCTCTTCAGCCTCCCAGCCGTCACCCGCAGCTGCCGCCGCTGACTGCGCATCCGATCCGACACCTGCTCACACACCGGGTCCGCGGATGGCGCTTCCGGACAAGTTCAGCGGGGATCCGGAGCAATGTATGGGGTTTCTCATGCAATGTGAACTGTTTCTCCGGCAACAACCCAGCCTCTACCCGACGGAGGAAGCCAAAGTGTCTCTGGTGTGTTCCCTGCTGACCGGGGCTGCGCGTGACTGGATAGCTGCGCTCTGGACTGGAGGATCGGTGCCCTTCCATGGATATACGGCCTTCACGCAGCAGTTACGAGAGGTGTTTAACCACCCCGCGGATGGAAAAGACGCTGGAGCACAGCTGTACGGCATCAAGCAGGGCCGGCAGACCGCTGCCGCTTATTCGCTGCGCTTCAGAACTCTGGCTGCGCGCACGGACTGGACGAGCAGCGCGCTGACAACAGCCTTCCGCGAGGGACTCACCACAGAGCTGCAGCGAGAGCTGGCGTGTCGCGATGAGGGACTGTCATTGGATGACCTCATCGCTCTCACCATCAAGCTTGACAACCTGCTGAGAGCACGCCAGCCGCGCCACCCCGCCCCTGTGAGCCCCAGGGGCGGCTCATCATTCCTCCCGGGGGCCCCTCGCCCGGACCGCAAGCCCATGCAGCTCGGCTCCACCCAGCTCTCACCAAGAGAGAGAGCGCGACGCTTCCAGCAGGAACTCTGTCTCTACTGTGGTCAGCCAGGTCACATCCGCAATACCTGCCCCAACCGCCAACCACGCCGTTCTGCACAGCCAGTGAGTGAACCTGCTTTCACATTCACTCTGCCTATTGTCCTGCACTTTGATGGTCGTGCAGTGGAAACGCAGGCTATGATTGACTCTGGGGCAGCAGGAAATTTCATTGATCTGGACTTTGCTCAAGCTAAAAATGTACCTCTGCTTTCCTGTGACGCCCGGGTGGCCGTCACCGCCCTGGACGGAAGACCCCTGGGGTCGGGCCAGATCCGGTTTCTGACCCAGGATCTGTCTGTCATTGCGCCAGACCGCCACCGTGAGACCCTCCGCCTCTTCGCCATAGACTCTCCCCGCTGTCCTGTCATCCTCGGTCTGCCTTGGCTGGAGAAGCACAACCCCAATATAAACTGGTCAGAACACAAACTCACGTTCACCTCCGCTCACTGCCAGCGACACTGCCTCCAAGCTTCTAGGGGGTCTGTTCCTGCAGTCACACGGCCGATTGTGGCCGCCGCCCTCATGGACATCAGCACGACAGGTGTGGAGGAGGGGTTGCCGGTCCAATACCGGGACCTGCGTGAGGCCTTCAACAAGCAGCATGCTACACAGCTCCCTCCGCACCGGTCCTATGACTGCGCCATTGACCTCCTGCCAGGAGCTGTGCCCACCCGTGGACGGGTGTTCCCACTGTCTCAGCCTGAGTCAGAAGCCATGCAGACGTACATCCAAGAGGAGCTAGCCAAAGGCTTCATCCAAGCCTCTACTTCTCCTGCTTCGGCTAGCTTCTTCTTTGTCAAGAAGAAGGATGGTGGCCTAAGACCCTGCATTGATTACCACAGCCTAAATGATGTGACTGTGAAATACCGCTATCCCTTGCCCCTGGTTCCAGCAGCCTTAGAACAGCTTCGCACAGCTCGCTTTTTTACCAAACTGGACTTGAGAAGCGCTTACAACCTCATCCGCATTCGAGAAGGGGATGAGTGGAAGACTGCCTTTTCAACCACATCTGGACATTATGAATATCTAGTCATGCCCTTTGGGCTTTGCAATGCCCCTTCTGTCTTCCAGGCTTTTATAAATGATGTCTTCCGGGACTTGCTGCAACGCTTTGTCATTGTTTATATCGACGACATTCTGATTTACTCAGACACCTTTGAGCAACACGTCTCTCACGTCCGCCAGGTGTTGAAAAGACTGATCACCCACAGACTGTACGCTAAAGCAGAGAAATGTGAGTTTCACAAAACCTCCATCTCTTTCCTAGGTTACGTGATCAGTGCTGAAGGCGTGGCTATGGACCAAGACAAGGTAGAGGCGGTGTTGCAGTGGCCTCAGCCAACCACTATGAAGGAGATGCAGAGGTTCCTTGGCTTTGCCAATTTCTACCGCCGTTTCATTCGGGGCTTCAGCACAGTGGCCGCTCCTCTCACCTCTCTCCTGAAAGGAGCTCCCAAGCATCTTCCCTGGACTTCTGAGGCCACCATAGCGTTTCAGACGCTAAAGCAGCGGTTTACGCAAGCTCCCATCCTCCACCATCCAGACCCGTCCACCCAATTCATTGTGGAGGTGAATGCCTCAAGCACAGGGGTTGGGGCTGTCCTGTCACAACGCCACGGGACGCCCGCCAAAATGTTCCCCTGTGCGTACTTTTCCCGGAAGCTGAACAAAGCTGAGAGGAACTATGACGTGGGGGACCGTGAGCTGCTGGCCATGAAGGAGGCTTTCTCGGAGTGGAGGCATTGGCTGGAGGGAGCGACTCAGCCGTTCCTGGTTCTGACAGACCACAGGAACTTGGAGTACATCCGGTCTGCCAAACGACTTAACCCTCGTCAGGCACGATGGTCTCTGTTTTTTTCTCGCTTCCAGTTTCAGATCTCATATCGTCCAGGTTCCAAAAACGGGAAGGCTGACGCGCTGTCCCGTCTCCACAACATCCCTGCTGAGGAACTGGTCGCTCCGGAGTCCATCGTGCCCACCTCTCTAATCCTGGCTCCAGTGCAGTGGGACATCATGACAGAGATTGCAGAAAGCAATGCTGCTGATCCACCTCCTCCGTCCTGCCCTGTCAATCGTGTATACGTCCCACCTTCCCATCGGGAACGGGTCCTTCACCTGGTGCACGACACGCCTGCAGCAGGACACCCAGGTATGGCCGGGACGCAAACATTGACGTCAAATACATTCTGGTGGCCTACTATGCAGGCGGACGTGGCCCAGTTTGTGACAAGCTGTGCCTCCTGCCAAATGGCCAAGTCTCCCCGTCAGCTTCCGGCCGGACTCCTGCAACCTCTACCCATACCTCAACGACCCTGGTCTCACATCGCAGTGGATTTCATCACAGACCTGCCCCGCTCACGAGGTAACACCACGATCCTGTCTGTCATTGATCGTTTCTCCAAAGCCTGTCGACTCATTCCTCTGCCCAAGCTACCCACTGCTATGGACACAGCGGAGCAGCTGATAACTCATGTCTTTCGGCACTACGGCCTCCCAGAGGATATTGTGTCAGATCGTGGACCCCAGTTTACCTCACGAGTGTGGCGGGAGATGTGCCGGGGGCTGGGCATTAATGTGAGTCTCACTTCCGGTTACCACCCCCAGTCCAACGGCCAGGTGGAACGCCTGAATCAGGAGATCACGCGGTTCCTCAGGACCTACTGTGCACAACACCAGGAGGATTGGAGCCGGTTCCTGGTCTGGGCTGAATATGCCCAGAACTCCTTGAAGAAGGCGTCCACAGGACTCTCACCCTTCCAGTGCGTATTAGGAGTTCAACCGCCATTCTTCCCCTGGTCGGGTGAACCCACAGAGCTGCCTGCAGTGGATGACTGGTTTCGCCGTTGTGGGAAGACATGGGAGGCAGCCCATATGCAACTTCAACATGCTGTCCGTAGGTCCCAAGAGCAGGCCGACCGGTGTCGCCGTGAGGGCCCCAGTTTGGCTGCCGGTCAGTGGGTCTGGCTCTCCACCCGTGACCTCAGGCTGAGGTTGCCCTGTAAAAAGCTCAGTCCCAGGTACGTGGGTCCGTTCCAAGTACTCAAGCAAATTACCCCTGTGTCTTACCGCCTGCAGTTGCCTTCTGAATACCGCGTATCACCCACCTTCCACGTCTCACTGTTGAAACCCGCCAATGGACCTTCTGATGGGGGGTCGCAGACTGAGTCTTCTGACATCGGCATTCCCCCCTTGATGGTGGATGGTGAGGCGGCTTACCTCGTCAGGGAGATCCTGGATTCCCGGCGCCGGGGTGGTCGGCTTCAGTATCTGGTGGACTGGGAGGGGTACGGCCCAGAGGAACGTTCCTGGGTCGCCACTGAAGACATTCTCGACCCCTCCCTGATCAGCGACTTCCACCGTCGCCACCCAGACAAACCAGCAGCCCGGCCTCGTGGGCGACCCCGGCGTCGGATTGCCCCTCGCTTCCGGAGCCGCTCGCAGGGGGGGGGCTCTGTCAGGAGTCAGGGCTCTGACTCCCCCTCTGGGCACCAGCGGGAACAGTCACCAGAGTACTAATTGCACTTCATCTCCCAGAAGCCCCAGCACACAGTTCCTGGTTCCTGCTCAGCTGTCTCCCATCAGACAATCACCCACATGCTTCATAAGCAGCACACAGAGCCACACTCTCTGCGAAGTATTTGTTTGTGCCACCCTGCCTGCAGTATCAAGCGTTTATTCCTGGACCTGATCTTCTGTCTCTGACCCTCTGATTGCCTGCCGCCTGCCCCTGACCCTCGCCTGGACTCTGACTACTCTCTCTCTCTTCTCGGATGATCCCCTGCTCCTTTATGACCTCTGCCTGTCTGACCCTGCTGTAGTTTTGTGGACTCTTAGCTACAATAAAAAAAACCTGCTGCACGTGGAACCATCTGTCTGCCTGTTTCATGACAGGTGCGTACGTACTGTTTACGTTCTCCTTTTTTTTCTGCGCATATCAGAGACATGCAGTAAGGTGGTGAAAGAGCTTCTGGGTATGTGAATAAAGTGAATAAATAAGTGAATAAATAAATAAATAATAAACTGGCGGACAGTCCTGCAAACATGTCTCTAAGCTCTTTATTTTGCATATGAAACTCTGCATTACCGACCCGGATAGTCATCGTCATTGATGATTTGATTTAGAGTCGCCAAAAGGTTCCGATCTGTAAATAAAGCTTCACGAGATGCTCCACGTCTTCCAGCTTCGAGCATGGCTCTGATAAACTGACAGTTTTCGTTTTCATCTGCATTCTCAGCATCACTGTCAGTGTCATTGCCAAATAGTGAGCTCCTACTTTCCGCGCTGCCGGCTCAAATTGATAGGGCTTTACAGTCCTCAAACCACAAACACCCGGCGCCTCTGAATCAGCGTCACTTTCAGAACAAATGTTTCCACAATCTGAGTCTGAAGACAGAATTGTGGACCTTGAAATATCGCCGCTATCGCTAGCTCCGACACGCAAAGCAGAAGCCATCTTGCTATCTTGACCCCTTTGACGTCACACACACCACGTGACCAAAACGGAGCTTTTGACCCGGAAGAGACAGGTTTGCCAAATTTCCCCGCAAAAATGCCGTTTTATTTCAATATTTCTTGCTCAAAACACGCCAAAACATTTGGAAATGGTAAATATAAGGCGAAATACAGTTAACACCGAAAATGACCCACAACCCCATTACTAACCCTTTAAGACCTATAGTCTATGGCGGGGGTCGGCAACCTGCGGCTCCGGAGCCGCATGCGGCTCTTCAAGCACTTGCTTGCGGCTCAGTGGCGCTTTTTCAAAAATGTTTGAAAATAATAACAAATGTTGGAAAGAAATATTTTGTAGCGATTT
>NC_050516.1:5491379-5512824 GCF_002922805.2 Oryzias melastigma | reverse complement strand
ACCCCCTCTCGTTGTGTCATTGAGGGATGTCAAAGTAAAATCTCAAATATTCATTATGAGGCTATTCAGCTTTTGTCAGATAATTTTGACGCTGCAATATCTTACCAACTTGTCACGAGGCCAAAAATGTAGCATAAATGACACGTAGCATAAATGACACGAGGGCACGCAGCATAATCGTTTATATGACACATTCTCCATGTGTAAATTTCAGTGTACGACTTTTATAAGCTGTTACAATTTATGCGGCTCCAGACACATTTGGTTTTTATAGTATTGGTCCAAAGTGGCTCTTTCAACAGTTTGGGTTGCCGACCCCTGGTCTATGGCAAAGTCTTTGAATCTGCCGGGTGGTTTCCTTTGGCGTACTGGTCGCGCCCTCTCATCTGGTACTCTGGCTTCCTCGGCCGGTCCAGAACAGGTCGCAGGAACTGGTCTTAAACACAGTCGTCCACATCATTAGACTCAGTCTCCTCTCTCAAGGTTTTTTCCTGTCCCCTTTGGGATCCCTAGGTTGATGAGGCTGTCAAAGAAGAGGTTTATGGCTTGAGTCTGCTAAAATGGACGACACTTGGACTGAGTGTCCTCTACAAAAAGAGACAACATTGACAAGAGGGTACGGTCAAAACGCTCTATTAAGCCGACTGTGGATGATATGGTGAAGTTCTAGATTTATGAATGTTTAAGAGTCTGCACAATTCTTTAAACAAGGTGGATTCGAAATTACGACCTTGATACTGCATGGAGCCCCAAAGCGACAAACCCACTCTTCAGTGAGTACTTTTGCTATAGAGTGAGCTTCTTGGTTCTGGAGAGGAAAAGCTTCTGTCCACTTTGAAAAATAGTCACCCACCACGAGGATATACTTATTTTTATTTTGAGTTTCCGGTAGGGGTCCAAGGATATCAAGTGCCACTCTATCAAATGGTCGGGATGGAACAGAAGTTTGCATGGGTGCACAAGGATCTCTCCCATGTGACATCCGTGAGGCACAGTGGGCACAGTTTCCCACCCAGCCCTTTACATCCTGAAACCAGCCAGGCCAATAAAAACGGTATTTCGCTTGGAGTTTCTGAATTTCCAGATGGCCACCAGTTTAGACATTGTGAAGCTGCCTGAGAACACGAGGCACCATATGCTTGGGTAACACAACCTGTACACAAGAAGCTGCGTCTGAGTTCACCGAAGGAATCTTCACCAACCTAGGTTGCTGAATCTGCAGTTGGTGCCTCACTGGGGCAAACTTCTGCAGATCTAGAGAGTCTGGTAAAATGTCCCCGATTTCTTTTTTGTATTTAATAAGCTGACTTAGCTCAGGGTCTTCACCCTGTGCTTGTGTTAGCTCATCCACCCCTGCTGCTCCCTGAGGCTCAGATGGCAGCGTTTCTTGTAAAACACACTTTAGAATTGGTCGGGAGACGGTCTTTTGATGGCAACAGGCTACAGTCAACACAAGCTGGTAAACGTGAAAATGCATCTCCATTACAGTGCAGCTTGCCCGGGCGATGAATGATCTCATATTCAAAGTTTGCGAGCTGTTCCATCCACCGAGCTAACTGACCTTCCAAGCCCTGAAAATTGTGCAACCATCACAGAGAATTGTAGTCCGTGCGCAGAATGAACTCTTATCCCAGCAAATAATGCTTGAAAGTCACCATGCTAAGAAGCTCCTTTTTTGTTCTTGCATACTGACACTCTTACTTAGTCAGGGCATAGGCAACAACCTTTTCCATCCCATCTTTCTCTTGGGACAACACTGCACCAATCCCTACATCACTAGCATCTGTGTCCAAGATAAATTGCTACTTTGGGTCAGGATATGCTAGAACTGGGGCTGTTGTGAGGCTGATTTTTAACTGATCAAATGACTTTTGGCAAGCCTCACTCCAATGGAACCGTTTCCCCTTCTCAGCAAGCTGGTGCAAAGGCCTGGCAATGTCAGCAAAACCCTTTACAAAGTGCCTGTAGTAGGATGCTAACCCCAGGAAACTCTGTACTTCCATTACATTTCTTGGCACTGGCCATCCCCTAACTGACTCCACCTTGGAGGGGTCAGGCATCACCCAGTTAGAAGAAATAACATGACCAAGGTATTGGACTTGGGTGGAAAATAAGTTGCACTTCGATGGTTTGACCTTAAGGTTAGCCTGTTTGAGCTTTCCTATCACCTCACCAAGACAGTTTAGATGTTCCTGAAATGAACGACCAAATACTATGATGTCGTCTAAATAAACCAGACATGTTGTCCACTGCAGGTCAGCAAGGATCAAATCCATCAACCTTTGGAAAGTACTAGGTGCGTTGCACAATCCAAAACTTAATACATTAAACTCAAACAACCCTTGCTGGGTTGCAAATGCAGTTTTATGTCTGTGGCTGGGGTCCACCTTCACCTGCCAGTAGCCACTGTCTAAATCAAGTGTAGAAAACCAGCATGCCTGACTAAGGCTGTCCAATGCATCGTCAACCCTGGGAAGGGGGTATGCATCTTTTCTGGTGACATCATTCAATTTCCTGTAGTCAACACAAAATCTGAGTCCTCCCCCTTTTTTCTTTACCAAGACAACTGGAGCTGCTCATAGACTGCATGATGGCCTGATTACATCATTAGCAAGGATTTGGTCAGTATTCTCCGACACTTCCTGTTGTAAATGAAGGGGGACTCTACGTGGGTGCATTTTGATCGGTTTTGCATCCCCGTGTCGATTTCATGCATGGCAAGGTGAGTCCTACCCAAGTCATGGTCACCACAACTAAACACAGACAGGTGTTGGGAACAACAACTGTTTTACCGACTTCAACTGTTGTTCAGAAAACCTTCGCTCTTCTATGCCAAATTGCTCCATGATGGTCGAAACCGCCCAGCCCTGTGACCCAACCCCAGCTCCATTCCCGTCATCGTCTTCTTCCTCTATTAAAACGTCTGTGTGCAACATGCCAACTTTCATGCCGCTTTTCAAAACAAGTGGGTCATTTGTTACATTAATTACTCGAACAGGTAACATGCCTTTCTCAACCCTGCATATTACGCGAGCAACCAGAAGGTCACAGTGTTTTGCAAGGGAATTTGATGGCTCTAGCATCCCCCTGACATAATCCACCCCTTCATTTTTCACCTGGCCGCAAATGAAGGCTTCGCTACGTGGAGGTACAATAGTGTCAGACTGAATACCCACCACTCTGCATGCTGGAGAAGGGTTTGGATCAACCAATGGAAAGTATTTCCCCGTGATCTGGCAAAAATTTCTCCCAAGATCAACAACAGCACTGTGCTATGATAGGAAATCAAAACCCAACAGTATCTCTTCAGATGTTATGTCAGACATTAGAAAGTCAACTGCCAGGGTCAGTGATTGGAGTTGGCAGTCAGTTCACAATTCACCTGGACACCAGAGAGAAAACACTCAGAAAAAGACCAATCCAACAAGAGAGTTACTTATGTATAAGGGAGAAACAAGTGTGATGGGGGTGTGCCATCGCCCTTTTTCTCCAAGGACGGATTCTTGCCTCGCTCCTTTCCAGGGGGTGAGTAGGGTGATGGTGGCGTGGTTTTGCAGCAGGGTGGATGGTGGAGCTTCTTGGCAGTGGAGAGAGAAGTTCGACCCATGTCAGCACAGGGTATGAAAATCCTGGCAAAGGGAATGAGATGTGAGCAAAAATGATTTAAGCTTAGACTTCAAAAAATAACCAGAAGCACAAGGCCAGGGTACTTCTCCGGGTAAGGTAACAAACTGGCCAAGAGTGCTGGAGCAGACCCCTCCTAAATAGCTGACTGTGGCTGATGAGATGAGTGCTGGCATCCAATCAGGATGTGCAGAGGAGAGCAGGAGCACCATGACACAATCAGCATCCTGCCCTCCTGCTGGGGACAGTGTATCGTAAACCCCTTTCATCCTAGCTTGGGAGAGGAAGCAGGAGAGGACACTGAACATCTGTTGCTAAAAGGTGAAAAGCTTGCCTGTAAGCTGCAGCTTGGGTTAACATTTTTAAAAAACATTTAAACAATGATAAAAATAAAACAATTTCTTTCACAGTTACCTTTTATTATTTATGTAAAATTGTCTCAAACCGCGTTCAGCTGTCTGCTTTGCCAATCTAAATCCGAACACCGGAAGTCACTATTCGCCCTGCGACAGACTGGAGACCTGTCCAGGGTGTACCCCGCCTTCGCCCTTCAGTAGCCGGGATAGGCTCTGGCACCCCGCGACCCCGAAAGGGAAGAAGCGGACTAGAAGATGGATGGATGGATGGATGGATGGAAGTCACTATTCACTTTTTCGGCCCTGTCTCCATTTTGTCTGACGTCATCGTGAAAAGGGTCTATTGGTTATATGCAAGACCTACTTTCGCATTCGGTATATGACCGCACAGTCGTTTCTGGTTAGGGCAGTGGACTATTGTATATGTGGAAATAGTGGAGTATTTGGAGTTTAAAAGATGTTTTTTGGAGTTACTAGAGTCACTATAAATGATGTTAGGCACATTAGTTGTTTTTCTAGCAAAATATTCAAGTAAAAAATGCAAAAAAGACTTAAATTGTATTTGTCATCCTACATAGCGACCTTTGAAGGTAACTTGCTAAGACTGGTTCTTCACACGTATTTACGTGCGGCCAGCTCTAAAGCTGATGGAGATTCATGTTGAGGTCATGTAATAGGTGCAGCCAAAACACAGATCGCTGCATTGTTTCACGTATTTTAAGTGCATCCAAAGCTAAATGTTGTGACTGGTCGCAGTATTTAATGAAGTTCCATTAGCTGTCACGCAGCTAGGCCACGGAGCACAGCTGCAGATGTGGTGGTAATCAGGAACCATTTGGTGCATTAACTCAAACCCCAATTGTAGCGCAATCAAAACATCCCACATTTATTTCAAAAGACTTACAGTGCTACCTCAAATAAACACAAGAAAATATCTGATACCATCAGTGTTCATTGCTAAAGCTCTGAAGTCTTTTTTCAGTGGTTGATAATGAGGGATTTTAATGAAAACAGTTGACCCACAATATAGTGAACCAGAACGTTCATATTTCACAGAAAAAAAGATAACTACCTGCGCTTTATGAACAACTGCGCAAAGAGATTGAAGACGACTAAGTAAAAATGCACAACTGTCCACGTACAGCTGGGCTTCCCGGGTAACAGAGATCTATCTCTCTGTAACTTCATTGTATGGCGGCCCTCACACTGGAACATTAAGAGTGCAGTACTGCAGGATGTCAAGACTTAAGAGCACAGCTTAGATTCTTGGAGTTTAATATATTCGTGTTTACAAGTATTGAGGACTGAGGAACTTTTACATTTGATTAAATTGTGTACAAGTTTTAATGTTTACAAGTGTTCTATTTAAGTGTGATTCTGCAATAAGTGCCAGAAACTGTGCACTTGAAAACAATCTGATTTCTTTGTTAAATGGTGTATACTTGTATAGCACTTCTACCTTCCTTCAAAGGCCCAAAATGCTTCACAGTAACAAACCCATTCACCCATTCACACACATATTCACACACTGGTGGTGGCTCCGCTGCCGAACACTGGCGCCAACCTCCCACCAGAGGCAATTCGGGGTTCAGTGTCTTGCCCAAGGACACTTCGACACATGGGCGGGCAAGGCGGGAGTCGAACCTGCAATCTTTCGATAAGGAGTCGACCGCCCTACCACTGCACCACCACGGTAGGGTGCTATGTTGTTTCTGTTTGCAAAAGAAATCATAATCTGTTGAATAATAGGATTTCAAGTCTTCTTTTTGTTCAATACGTAGCGAACCGTGAGCAAGCTGTATCGTTGCATCCCTAGTGTTTGGTTTTTCAGGAAGGCAAACTTTGTCTTTTTTTGTCTTGTCATTGTGTATACACATAATGACAAACTAACATACAGTGTAAGAAATAGCAAAATGAACCAATTCCAGGTAAAGTACATGGAGATTTGCTAAGTCAACGCATATAGATATAGTCACAACCGGAAGCAAGTAAGCGGTCTTATTCAAAACTGGGAATAGGTCACAGAGCACCGTGCATAGAGTCCATTAGCTGAAAAAATAAAAAAAACTACTCGTTGCTTAAATACTAGCTAAATTCCAACATAGCCTAGAATTCCTCAGTAAACTGAATTAGTCAAAAACGTTATAGCCTCTTGCAAAAATTGAATCTAAACTCTAAATTAGTCTAAAAATCTCCAGTGGATAATAAATTATCAAAAAAGTTAGCATGTTGCTAAAGTATTAGCTAAAATCCAAATTAGCATAAAAAACCTCAGTAGATGCCAAATTAGCCAAAAAAGCTACCACATTGCTTAAATACTAGCTAAACTCTAAAATAGCCTAAAATTCCTCAGTAAACTAAATTAGTCAAAAATGTTAGCATGTTGCTAAAATAGAAGCTAAACTCTAAAGTATCTTATAAAAACCCCAGGAGATAACAAATGATCCAAAAACGTTAGCATGTTGGTAAAATATTTGGTAAACTCCAATTTTTTAAAAATGACTATAAAAGTGAAAACAAAGCCCATTAATATATTTAAAGGCTTGTTACTAATCTACGTAAAATGTTGAAATTTGAAGACTTTCTCTTTCATTTCCTATGGGGCATATTTTGCTCAATTTCTCAAAAACTTTAAAGTTTATGAATACCAAAAGTACAAGCAGTACTGTCCTGAACGAACTGAAGGTTTTATGTGATTGAGTTTTTGTGTGCAGAAAAACATACGCAAAAGAGCAGGAGAATCACTATAATCTCCTTCGGTCGGCAGCGCTGATATATATATATATATATTTTTTTCTTCTTCTTCTTGCTGGTTGGAGTTTTTTTATTTTTTTAACCCTGTTGACGGTGGGATTACGTTTTGCCACCTCTATTTTTCTTGTATATCTTAATTTACTTTTTTTTTCGGTCATGTTTTTGTTTATAACGGACTTATCAGCGCGTTTGTTGTATAACTGTGATCAGCTGATCACCGCCTTTCTCTACGCGGAGAAAGAGAAACAGGACATTCCCAAAGAGATCCGGAGGAAGAGAAGAGGTTGCAGAGCTGGACGACAGCTCCAGGAGAGGAGAAGGACATATAAGCCCTATGTGCCATCTGTCATCTTGGGTAACGTCCGTTCTCTTTCCAATAAGATCAATGAGCTTTCTGCGCTGACCCGTCTGCAGCGGGAGTTCAGGGAGTGCAGCATCATGTGCTTCACGGAGACCTGGCTGAATGGACTGACTCCAGACTCTGTGGTCTCGTTGGAGGGGTTCAAACTTCTGCGCGCGGACAGGAGTGAGGCGGAGAGTGGAAAGAAGAAAGGCGGGGGGCTCGCGGTGTACGTCAATGACAGATGGTGCAACCCGGCGCACATCTGCACTGAAGAACAGCTCTGCTCTGCAAACATCGAGCTACTCGGTGTGGGCATGCGGCCGTACTATCTCCCGAGGGAGTTTTCACACGTTATATTGTTTAACGTGTACATCCCTCCCACTGCTGATGCTGCAGCTGCGTGTGAGCTGCTCCACGGCTCGGTGACCCGGATGCAGACCCGTCACCCGCACTCCCTCCTGCTCATCACCGGGGACTTTAACCACGCCTCCTTATCTGCCACTCTCCCCTCTCTAATTCAATATGTGGATTGCCTGACCAGGGAGAAGAAGACGTTTGATTTAATGTATGCTAATGTCAAAGATGCGTACACCTCCACTCCTCTCCCCCCACTTGGACGTTCTGACCACAACCTCGTGCATCTGCTCCCAAATTACATCCCCATGGTGAGAAGACAGTTGGCACAGAAGAAGTCTGTGAAAGTGTGGACGGATGAAGCCACAGAGAGTTTGCAGAACTGTTTCCAGACCACAGACTGGGAGACACTCTGAAGCTCTGATGGAGATGACATCGACGGTCTGACCCACTGCAGTACAGACTATATTAAATTCTTTGAGGAGAACACTGTATGAACTCGAAGGGTTCGGTGCTTCAGCAACAACAAGCCCTGGGTGACCCCTGAGCTTAAAGCCCTGCTGAACCAGAAGAAGAGGGCTTTCGCTTCAGGGGACAGAGAGGAGCAGAGGAAAGTTCAACATGAACTCCAGCGTAAGATCAGGCAGGCCAAGGACAGCTACAGGAAGAAGCTAGAGGAGCGGCTGGAAGAGAACAACTCAGGGGAGGTGTGGAGAGGACTGAAGAACATGTCAGGATTTGGACAGAGTAAAACCAGAGTAAGACCTGATGGAGACCAGCGGTGGGCCAATGAGTTAAACCTGTTTTTTAACAGGTTTGACTCTAACCCCTCTCCCTCTGCATCTATCTCTCCTCCTAACTCTTCACATGTCTTCTGTCTTCTGTCCACCATCTGCCTCCACCTTGCCCTTGTCTTTTTCACAGCTTCCTTTTCCCTGTCTTTGCCACACTCCATCTGACAACATTGCCAGCCCCCCTTTGTCTTCCACTCCCCCCCTCTCCTTTACATCAGACCGGGTGAGGAGGGAACTCGAGAGAGTGAAGACCAGGAAAGCTGCAGGACCAGACGGCATCAGCCCTAGACTGCCCAGGAGCTGTGCAGGTCAGCTCTGCGATGTACTGCAGTACATCTTCAACCTGAGCCTGAGTCTGGGGAAGGTCCCTCTCCTGTGGAAGACCTCCTGTGTGGTTCCAGTTCCGAAGACATCGCACCCGAAGGAGCCCAACCACTACAGGCCAGTCGCCCTGACCTCCCACCTCATGAAGACCATGGAGAGACTCATCCTTTAGCATCTCCGCTCTGTGGTGAGCACCACAATTCGCCTACAGGCCAAGAATTGGGGTGGAAGACGCCATCATCTTCCTGCTGCATCGGGCCTTGACTCATCTGGAGACTGCAGGGAGCGCTGTGAGAATTATGTTTTTCGACTTCTCCAGCGCCTTTAACACCATCCAGCCTGAACTGGTACGAAGGAAGCTGGAGCAAGCGGTAGTGGATAAGCGACTGGTAGGATGGTCCATGGACTACCTGACTAACCGGCCACAGTACATACGTCTGCACAACTGTGTCTCTGAGGTGGTGGTCTGCAGTACTGGAGCCCCTCAGGGAACAGTACTGTCACCGTTCTTCTTCACACTCTACACCTCGGACTTCACCTACAACACCAGCAGCTGTCGTCTGCAAAAATACTCCGATGATTCAGCTGTTGTGGGCTGTGTGTCTGAGGGAGATGATGCAGAGTATAGGTTGGTCATCGTGGACTTTGTGAGCTGGTGTGAGAACAACCACCTGTGTCTGAACACCTACAAGACCAAGGAAATGGTGATTGACTTCCGTAGAAGGACGGTGACCCACACCCCGGTGAACATCCAGGAGGCTGAAATAGTCACTGTCGACAGTTCCAAGTACCTGGGTGTTCACCTGAACAACAAAATGGACTGGTCCCACAACATCAATGACCTTTACAAGAAAGGTCAGAGTCGTCTCCACCTCCTGAGAAGACTGCCGTCCTTTGGGGTGTGCAGACATCTGCTGAGGACGTTCTATGATTTGGTGTTGGCCTCTGCTCTTTTCTACGCTGTTGTCTGCTGGAAAGCGAGCTATTCTGACCGGGACAAGAAGAAAATCAACAAGCTGGTGAGGAGGGCCAGCTCTGTCCTGGGCTGCTCGCTGGACTCTGTGGAGGAGGTGGGTGAGAGAAGGATGTTGTCCAAAGTCAGATCCATCATGGACAACAGCTCTCACCCACTGCAGCAGACTCTGATGGGGCTGAAAAGCTCCTTCAGCTGCAGACTGAGACACCCCCAGTGTAGAAATGAGCGCTACCGCAGATCATTCCTCTGCACAGCCATCAGATGGTACAACACCGCTGTTCAAAATTTTAAATAAGCTTATATGTATATAATGTCATTGTTGATAGGTGTGTATATTATTTATATTCATATTTATGTTTTAGGAATATGTGTGTTTGCTAATTTGTAGATGTATGTGTGTTTATATTTCTACATACGTGTATTGTGTTAATATGCTACATGCAACTTTTTTGGACTTTTTCTGGTGCCTTGACAGATTAATTTATCCCTCTGGGATATGAATAAAGTTCAATCCAATTCACAAACACTGAGGAGAACATTATTTAAAAAATGAATTTGCAGCACAAACGTTTCTGCAAAGATCATTAATCTAAATGTCTGCCGTGTTCACCGTTGGAGCCTGTCTGTCTGCGCTCTGGTGCACACTATTGTTTGCTTCATATCAACAGAGCTGCTGGCCGGGTTGCCAGGAGGTTTGGTTTACACTGGTTACCAAGGACAGGTGTGCTAAAAGAGAAAACCGCCCCCAAACCACTTCAGCCTCTGCTGAGGGTAAAGGTGAATCAGGATCACAATGTTTGAGCTTTGATGATGTGAAAGAAATTCTTTTATTTTTATCATTGTTTAAATGTGTTTTAAAATGTTAACCCAAGCTTTTAGCCACAGATATTCAGTGTCCTCTCCTGCTTCCTTTCCCACGCTAGGATGAAAGGGTTTACGATACACTGTCCCCAGCAGGAGGCCAGGATGCTGATTGAAATGTTAACATTCCCAAATGGTTCCTTACATGACACCTCCCATCAACTATTTCAACTTGTTTCTTTGTTTAAATGTTGTAACCTCCCACTTGTGCTTTCAAATAAAGGGAGCGAGGCAAGAATCCGTCCTTGGAGAAAAAGGGCGATGGCACACCCCCATCACACTTGTTTCTCCCTTATGCATAAGTAACTCTCTTGTTTGTGTTTTACTGAGTTCTATTTCTCTGTCTAGTGTCAAGGTGAATTTTCCTGACAGATGACCAGAACCTAAGGATCTGACAAGTTCACGTGAGCTGAGATGTTTTAGGAACTCAAACCTCCAAATTCTCCTGGATTTTAAAATCCTGAAGTGAGAGAAAAATGTTTCATAATTTTCCTGCTGTCTCACGTTACGTCCAGAGTTCATCTCTCATAATATTATAGCACAAAACCAGGAAAGTTTTGTCAGGATTTTCTAAAAAATGTTTTTATCATCTAAGTTTAGATTATTTGATGACTGTTTTCCAACCTTCTAAATTCTAAACTTTTAAGCTTAAAAACCCTTTTAACCTAAAATCAATAAATCACACTAAATGAGAACTGAAGATAAAAAAATAGTTCCAAATCAATAAATCTAGGGTTAAATTATATATAATTGTTCTCACTCCCTTTTAATCGAACTCTAACAGTAAATATGCTTTACAGATTCATTGTGTCGTTAGTGAATGGACAGTGAAGTAAATGTCTTTTTGTAATTACGAGAAATTTTAATATCAAAAAGATTAAATCAATTTCTTTGTTTTCCAATTACTTATTAATTATTGTAACGAATTATTTTCTATAAGCTCTTGAAATCAAGAGAGAATGCTTGTTTGTTTGTTTGATCATTTTGTGCAGCAGCAGTTGACAGCAGCCAAAAGAAAAAAAAAAATGGTAACACTTTGTAATAAGATTCCTTAACAAGCTTTCTTAACACATTAATAAGCATTATTAATGTTCTTATAAGGTGTTAGTAAGACATTTATTGGTGTAATAAGCCTAATAAGGCTTATTAAATTCCTAAGTTAACACATTTACAAGCATTATTAATGTGTTAATATGATGCTTATTGTTACATTTATTACCATCGTATATGTGGAACAAATAAGTGTTAACAAGCTTAATAAGAATCATTAACAAAACTTGTTAACAGATTAGTAAGTCTTATCAATGTCTACAGTAAGACATTTAATATCATTATAGATGTCTCACACTGACTTATGTGTTAATACGCTTAATTAGAACCTTTAATAAACTAAAGGATTAATTTACTGCATTAATAATGTGTTAAATGCTAGTAAAATATTTATTAGCATTATAGGTGTCTTGCAAATACCTGATAGTGTTAATGAGAATATTGACTACTCAGTCAGACCATTGTTTACTAAGATCATATTAGTAAACCGGTAGTAAGCTTAATAAATGTGTTAATAAACCTTGTTAACCATTTATTGAATGTTTTGCAGCACCTTATCTAAAGTGTGATCAAAACCATATTAGTAAACTGGTAGTAAGCTTTACAAATGTGTTAATAAACTTTGTTAACCATTTATTGAATGTTTACCATAAACAAGCACAAAACATAAAACTTGTAAAATGAAACTTTTTTATATACATTCTGTAACAATGAAAACATCTGCAAATGTTTAAAGATTTTGTAAAATCACTTTCAAGTTTTAAATAACATTTTCAACAAGTGAGAAAAACTTTCTGAACTCTGAGACTCTAAACAAATGTTTACAAACAACTTTTCAAAAAACAAACTTTTAAAGGCAACAATAACACATAAAACCACCAAAATATTCCTCATTTTTACATCAGTGATTCACTATTTTCCAGTAAGAGTTACAAAATGAGCAGATTTCCTTTATTTAGCGCGTTATTTCTGATCAGAATCAAGTCGAAGTACAAGAACTACCAAAACACAGTTGCCCACAATGCATTGTTTTGTAGTCATATAGACGGCTTGAAGTCAGTGCGGCGCCAGATTTGCAGCTGCACCCGCCTGGGTGGGCGCTTTACCGCGATATTTTCATGATGATTGACAAGTAACGTAAGAGTCCAAAATACCCAACATGCACCGCAATCCAGGCGATCTGCGCAGCGCCGCGTCCGCCTGCATGATCTCAAACACAGCTATTCTGACGCCGGGTTCATACTGGACACGGAGCGGAGGAAGCTTTCATTCGGCGCCCATGTTGACCTGGCGCGGTTCACTCCAGGCGTGGAGCGGCGTGGTCCTCTGCGGAGGGCCTGCGCCGTGCAGTGGATCGTTTCGACGTCTGGTCTATTTTGTGTGCGAGCCGCGAGTGATCCGGGTCAATTTTTGGCAGGAAAGTAGGCCGCCGCTTTCACCGTCACTTCCTGAAACGGCTATTGCCATTCGCAACCCATCTTCAGCGATTGGTCTGAGTCTCTGTGAGTCATGAATCTATAGGAAGTACTGTCGACAATCAGGAGTGAGTTTATTGTGAGTCTCCGCATCTTTCCACGCCTCGACCACGAGACCGCGGATGTAAACAGCTTCTACTATAATAACACCGCTTCGAGAGATTTGTACAAGTCATTGTTGAAGCCTTTGAGGGAGAACCATTCCAACATTTGATTCTGTCAGCGGTCCTTTGGGATTTATTTACATTTATTCCTTTTTGTCGAGATTAAAGGAGCATTTGGGTGACGCCGCTGCAGAACGGTACATTCCATTGAGGAAAACAACAGTAGGACAATGATTGGTACATTGTTGAATTGTAAAGTAGGTGTTAAAAGGTCTTCATGGACCCATTGATGAAGTCTGCTCCCATTGGCTACCCGTCATGTGTCAATCAAACCCCCCAGACGGTCGACGTCAGACCCACAAACGCTTATTGAGCCATCTGATTGGTCAATTTATAACTCTAATAACTTGTGATAATGGAAAAAAATCTTTAAAAAAAAATTAGGATTAGAAAAAATAAGTTAATCAGAAAGCAGCAGAGGAAGAATGATTATTCTGACATATAAAATGACTGAGAAATAACTGTCTGTTTCCCAATGTAAGTCAATGGGACTTTGGCCTTTTTGGAACCCAGTGGTACTTCCTATATGGAACATGGAAGGTAGGGGGGCTTGCTCTGTCCAGTTCTTAAATACAGTCAATGGTCAGTACTCTGGCGAGGGTTCCCTCTGATGGTCGGAGGAGGTCATGACTGGTTGAGTCCTGACAACGCCAAGTCATTGTAAATTTCACTTTTTCCACTGTTTAACTGGCGGCTGTTTAGATTCACACCTCTTTACTGGCTTTACTGGCACAGACGAGAAAAAAACACCTTTAAATCCGCATTTATAAATGACAAAAGACACACACAAACACACACGTGCAGCTGGACTTGCATAAAAACCTAAAGAATATGCGACCCTGCTCTCTTCTTGATGAGGATGTTCTGCAGCAGACGCAATAACAGACATGAGAGGAGAAAGTTCCAGCAGTTGTTTGGACAGAACCACACAAACGTCATTATCGCTCTGCTCCATTTTCTTCTCTCAAATCTATCTGTGGCAGAAACAAAAGAATAATTGTTTAAAAAAAAAGAAGACCCGTTTATACAGAACTGCAGCTCACATAGCCTCATTTTGGGAGGACTACTGGTTGAAAGAAGAGCCAAGTGAATTTTCTGATCAAAACTTTGAAACATTTCCGCTGTCATGATCAGAGAGGCAGTTATCTCTGGAAATTCCTCCAAACATCTCTGTAAAGATAACAGTCTGCAGTCAGGTTCAGGGTGCAATTCCCTTTACACTCAGGTTTTATATCCCAAAAATACAATCTATTTCAGATAAAATTTGACTTTAATTTTTCCGATAAATAAATAAAAATTTACATTTCAAACATTTAACCCTTTAACACCTAAAAGTGTCGTCTGAGAGGCTTAAACACAAAATCTTTAACGTACGGTGAAAAGTGGCGTGAGCTGGAATGATCGTGGTAACGGTTGAGAAGGAACAGTAAATCAAAGAACATAAACACTGGAGCTCTGGTGTTAAAGGGTTAAATGGGATTTTAAAAAAGGAAGAAAGGAAGATAATGATTGATTTTATTTTCATTTCAGTTGAACATTTTTGTTTACAGATGTTTATTTGAATGAACCGTCTCACTTATGGGAGCAGGAAAACAAAGATAATGAAATATTGTTTTTGCTCAGCTTTTATCTGAGTTACAACCTGCAGTAAAGTCATCTTATCAACAGGCAGGGATGTTGTTAAAGCCACTGAAATGAACCATGACAGGAGAATGCCAATGGAAAAGAACAGGTCCTCGTGAAGGTTAAGCAGAGTGTTGATCTGAGGCTTCATTCTGATCTCTTTTGCTCATATTCTTCAGTCCCACCTGCTTTGGTTTCCTCTCATCTGACCCTCTTCAGGATCCAGTTTCTGCTGGTCAAACCTTTCCTGGTGTTCCCTTTATTTATGGAGAACTCTGCATCTGCGTTTGGCTCCTGCAGCAAGTGCACTCTGGCCACTAACTCCAAACATTTACAATCTAATCAGCACATTTGGAATCTGCTCAGTCATTTGGGTCAGGGTTTACAAAAGTTCACACCCAGAAGCCGTAAAACTCTTCCTTCCTTCTGATAGTGGTTTTCCACCACAGCGTCCCATTAAAGTCCCCCTCTGATGAAGATCCTGTTTCAGAGTTTTCAACATGTCTGTGTGTCATTTTTCTTCTGAAAGAGAACAGATGTAATCAGAAATCCTTTTCTTTTTTCATTTCCGAGTATTTCTCCTCTTAAATCAACCAAACTGTCTTGGACAGACTCTGTTTGAATGAATGATCTTCTTTCCATCAACAGCTCTGCTGCACATGCACTAAACCCTCATCTGTTCCTAGTGTCTAGTTCAGGTTCTGGAGAAGAGAAGATGGTATCTTCACATTGACTGCAGTCAAATGAGCCGCCGTTCACATTTCTGTGGTCAAATCAGCATCACTGGATTTTTGGTGTGAGTTTCATCCAATACTTACGGTAGCAGGACTGAGAACGCTGGAAAATCTCCACCAGACTCCACGGAGCTTCTTGATGTGACCACGGAAATGTGAACGGCGGCTCATTTGACCGCAGTTGGAAAGGATTGTAAATCAATGAAAGAGCATTTTGATGTTAGCTTTGATTATTTTATCAAGAACTCTGAGAAACCAATGATTGAATGTATTGATCACAGTCAATAAACATTGGAGAATTAGCTAAAAGAGTCTTTGGTGAACTGGAAGGAGAAAGAATCAGGATTTTGGAGGAAGTTCTGTCCATGAAGATCTTCACTTCCTCGTCCAGCTGACATCCGGATCAGAACCATACGGCTGGACATTACCCAGATTGATGGATGTTTTTATGGAGCAGCGGTGAAGATTTATGCTAGAGAGACACAGAGCTATCAGAATCAGACAGGGGGGATCAGAGGCGGAGCTACTCAGCTCACCTCCAAAAGCCACGCCCCCTCAGAGGAGATTTTGGAAACAGAGGCTTCAGATCAACATGAAAAATGGCTTTTTAAGACATTTAGGTTGTGTGATTTTGTTTAAAACCTTCATGATTATAATTAAAACTCTTCTGGGAGCGTGTGTTTAAATTAAAAAAATGGTCATAAGAGGACTTTAAGGATCCATGCAGATCAAAGATTTAGCTTGTTGGAGTGTAAACGGCTGCAGGTCACGACACCTGTGCATTCATGTTCTCTTGACTCATGAGGGTTTGTTTCATTTTGAGTCTTTCTAGCCATATTCAATATTTTATTCATGTATTTTCATAAATAATCAGTTTTGTCTCAGTTTGTCATCATTTTTCAGCCGCATCAGGAAAACAGTGTCAGAACAGTTCTCTGATGGAGATGTTGATGACGTTCTTCCGTCTTTCCAGTTCAAACTCTTGTTTTCTTGAGGTGTGACTACTCTCTTTCTTCAGTCATCTCACATCAGGAATCTCTGAGTGTTCAGGTTTCATACTCAAACACATTGGCTGCATCAGGAATTCAGCCTTCATGCCTCAGAGTTGTTTTCCTTTTCAGCCTGATCTGGTTTGGATTCAAAAGCGTTCTTTGTCTCCTGCATTTGAGACCTTCACTGCTGTCGTTTCCCACAGAAGATCCTTTATTTGCTGTTCGAAGAGAAACACTTGAAGAAACTATCATTCTGACAAGAGTTCTTATGTAACCGTGACGACTGCGCTTTCTGAAGTTGACCTTCAAACACTTCTGCCCAGTCTGTCCAGCAGGTGATATCAGAGACGTGAAACCAAACCCCTCACGACTACTACAAATCCTACTTAAGGAAGGCAACAGCAATCAAAAGATACAAAAAAAAATCTAATAATGATTAAAGTTTTTTTTCTTAAAGGATTCCCAGTTTGGAAAATTAACCTTCTATCAACAATTTCCAGCCTTGTCTTACTTTTAAAATTGAATCCTGAAATCGAATCATTCATGTGATCAGGACTCTGAGAAGATTTCTGATATTTAAGAACCACCTCTGAAGGTGTTTTTAACACGTTCTTGTGGCATTTTTCTGATGATGAAGGGTAAATACAAAGAAAATTAAGCTTAAAATCGCATTTCTGAGTATTTCTTTATTCAAATTGTTGTGAATCAGGAGGAGATGGAAAAATCTTGAAAAAGATGGTATTTGATGTAGAAAATACACTGAGAGGGCCTCAAGCTCCACCCCATTCTGTTGCAGACAAATAGATCCATAATTGTCTTTGTTTTCCTGGTCTGAGCTGGAATCTGAATCTAAACTGTACGGCTGGATGGAAATCATAATTCTGCCATATTAGGCACACCGCTAAAGTGAGGGGCTGTATGCTGGAGAGTACACAAAAGAGGGATGGGGAAGGGGGTGGGGTTGCTTCTTGCAATTGGTCCCGCCTACAACTCAGAGGTGAATTTCCAATTAACTCCTGCCGCTCTGCAGAAACTATGTTATAAAAAAATCACACAGATTTTTAGAATTTGACTAAAAACAGCAAAATCATAATAAAAAAACAAACTCAGGAAACGCTTTGAAAATCGATCAGAAGATGATTGGTGTGGGAATTCAAAAAGTCTTTCTGTCACATGAGTTTGACATTGTGTCCGAACAGAGAAACCCATGATCTCCTAAACCACGCTGTTCGTCCATTTTTCTTTGACATATGTTTTTAAACACTGTCCACGGACTGAAAATCCTTTTCATGAACGGATGACGCCTCCTACTCTTCCTGTCAGCAACTTTGGAAAATATTTAATGAAAAATATTTCAAACTGTATTTTTTTTTTTTTTTTTACATTTCAGGCTCCAGTAGAGAGGCAGAGCTAAAAGACAGTGTTTTAAAGTTTGTCTTTTTTGTGTGTTTTTATACATTTGACAGTAGAGGCGTTAAACACAAACAGACAGAGTTGTGAACTCTGACATTTACAGTTGTGGACTCTGCTTCTGTTTTTTTTCTTTTGTTTCGGATTTCAAATCAGGACCAACGAAGTCATTTGTAATCAAAGTAACCCTCTGGTGCGAAGAACAGCACCAGTTTTGTGTTTCAGTGGATCCGTCTGGAGGCGGATGAGATCAGGATCTGCTGAGGGGATGAAGGATCACAAGACAAAAAAATGTTTGACCTCTGAAGATTATAGAAGGAAAATGTTGAGTGCAGATGACCGACAGAAAAATTCCCATTACTTCTTCAGACAAAAGAAGAAAAAGATTTATTACAGTTTGTTACATATAATAACACAAACTTCAGGTCATCAAATACATTTTTAATGAAACACAAAAGTCTGAAAAACTTTCATTTAGTTACAATTTTATCTTTAAAAAGAAAAATATTTTTTTAATGATTTTCATTTTTCTGATCATTTTTCTGATCAGCCGATCAAACAGATCAGATATTAGGCCCTCTAGTGGTGACCAGATGTTACTGCAACAGATGGTTCTGTAGTTTCAGAGTCGGAGGGAGTTTATCTGAATAAACTCCTGTATTTAAGGATTAACTTCATATCATATTTGTGCGAGTTCCTTTTTGGACTGGACTAAATACAGAGGGATGGGGTTTGTAAATAAGCTGGAGGATGAATAAACAAGATGCTGAAGGTTTCTTATTATAACTTTCACTGGTAGATGTTTACCAAAAGAGCGGGGCCTGTCCACAGACACGCTTAAATATGGCAAACATACCTGTCAGTTACACAAACACACATATTGAAACTACACACAGATATGTGTGTGTACATATACTGTACAACATATCTCTTACGAGGTTCCTGCACGTATTCTAACATCCTGTTTGTGTAAAGGTGAGCATGTACCTGTGCTCGGGAGAGTGTTCTACTGTGGGCGATAACGTCATGGAATGGAAAAAGTAAATTAACACAGGAACAAACATTTGAAGGAAGTGGTTGGAGATGCAGCTGGACAGGTGATGCACGGACATCTGCATCTGGTGCGACTAAGATCTCTAAAAAGAGTTCCTCAGGTGAGGTTGGTAGTCACTGTGTGAAGGTGGAAGAAGAAGCCGTCTTCACATGCATGAACTTTGTTTTATTTCCCTCTGAACAAACAACCCGTGGTTGGGTAACACCTGATCTTCTAATCCAACCTGTGCACACCTGGAGGAGAACACACACCTGAACCCTGGGGGAGGGGCTGTAAGCTGACAAACTGTTTGCTTCATTAATGATATAAATTTTTAAAGAAGTTGCTGAGATCTCTGCTCTGAGGCATCGGAGTCCACGCACACCTGAGCGTCTCACCTTCGGCTCCCAGAATCCTCTCTGCTCCAACATCGGTGCAAGACAAAAACATGAAAGTTGCTTTAGCTTCAGTATCTCTGTGCACGTGCACGTTCTCTGTATTCTGAAGAAACTCAAATGAACACAGAGTTTAATTTCATGTCACCTGGGATGTGGAATGGTGGCTGGCTCGAGGGCTTTGGAGACGAGAAGAGCGCCGTTTGAATCTCTGTCCGTGCGTGTGTGTGTGCACGTGTGCCTTTACATCACTGAGCTAAGTAAAGACCTGACAGATGCTGCAGAGGATTATGAAACACAAAGAGACACCACAGACCAGCAGGTCATGCCTGACATACGACACGATGACCAGCAGGAGCCAAGGAGCTCCTCCCAGATAAAGCGGCTGAACTTACAGCTCAAAAACACTGGAGACAAACGGCTGAAAGACGGATTTCTCCTGGTGTTTCACAACGTTAAAGCTAAGCAGAAACTTTGCTCTGTAATGTTTAATGTCTACGTGTTTGGGATAAAACATCAACATTACCTACAGGTCCGTTCTGGTTCACATGGAGCCAACAGTATCGTACAGTATCTGACCTCATGTGACCTTTACAGGTGAACCCTGGAAACATCTCAGCTGCAATCAGAAACAAGAACAAGTTCAAGAACAACAAAGAAATATAAAGAAAGTGTTGTTTTTTCTGGATTTAATCAAGAATTTGGATGTTGCTGCATCCCAGTGAACATTTTAATGTGGTCTCCAGGTGGGTTTGTCTGCTGGCTCCATGGTGGGCCCACCTGTGTTTGCCCACACTGGCTTGATTGGACACAGTAGTCTGGCTCACTGGGCAGCGGAGCTCGCTAACTCGCTACGCTGTCCACCGGCCGGCTGGTTGGCATAGGCAGTGTTGGGTAAGTTACTTTAAAAAAGTAATTGATTACTTTAGTTACTGGATGAAATTGTAATTAAATTACTTTACTTACTACTCATTTTAAAATGTAATTCACTACTCTTTACTTTACTTTTTTCCGGTCATGTACAAATTCTCGAGGGAAAAACAGAATTAACTAGATCCTCTTGTCTTCCATTCAAATAGTTTTTTAAATCAATGGCCTCGTACAAACTATGAACATGGTATAACACAACCAGACTCCATTAGAAATCAGACAGCAGAGTGAACAATGACACAAAGTTACAGCATGTTGTCTATGCCACTGATCAAAGAGACATGTGAGAAAAAAACCTGATACACCTAAACACATTTACTAAATCTGAAACTAAGTCTATTGAAAACATAAATAACTGTTTAATGCCTCCAGCAGTTTCTTTCTCCTCCTCAAATGCAGAAAGTCATTCTGACGGTAGGGGGCGGGGCTAGTGATGGTGATTCCAGCTGTTCTGAGAGGACTGTCTTCGTTCACTAAAGAATCATCTCTTTCAGCCTACAAGCAGCTCTTTAGGTTGTTTTATTGCGTCATTATAATCAAAAAATATAATATTATGCACAAAATGAATTACTATCACTACTACTACTAATAATGTGTTTTTATTTATGAATGTTGATTATATATAGATGCTTTTCTTTATTGACTTCAGATAAAATGTAATAAGAATAATGATAACATGACTTCTATTACCATTCAACTTTTGACTTGATACATTTTTTGTTTATTTAAAGTGAAACTGTTGCTATCTGTCTCTCCCTCGTGCACGAGGCGCAAACTCATATTAACAGATCACGCAGCTAGTGTGAAGACGAATGGAAGAACGGGTAAAACAGACTCCTACAGAGCCAGGAGCTGGAGTTTGAGCGGGTCTCTGCGGCTCACCTGTGTGTCCGGGAGTCTGACACCGAGAAGAGGAGTCTCCTCCGGTCTCTCATTGGATTTTGAGTTTAGGTGCTGTGATTCTTCAGGGCGTGTCTGGACTTTGACCGATAACCCACACTCTGAGGCACCGCGGGAATTTTCTCCATTTTGTTTAATTTAACCGAGAGAAAATGTCAGAGCCTTCCAAACCAAAGTAACAGAGAAACGAGGGTTTCTGCAGTCCAGTAATTGTAATTTATCACCAAAATGTGCACAATTCGTTACGGTCCTCCATTACTGACAAAAGTAATGAAATTACAGTATTTTTTTACTTTGTAATCCGTTACCCCCAACCATAGACTGTATATAAAATAACTGGACAGAGCAAGCCC
>NC_050516.1:5472945-5489922 GCF_002922805.2 Oryzias melastigma | reverse complement strand
GGCGGCCTACTTTCGCGAGGAGAGGAAGTAATGCATTTCCAATGGGGGACCTCAGTGCTCGCTCTGTCCATTATTTTTACAGTCTATGCCCCCAACACTGAGCGTAGAGATCCAGACCACCGAGTCCCCGCATAACCAGTGTGGGCAAACACAGGCGGGGCCACCATGGAACCCACGGACAACCCCACCTGGGGCCCACCAATAAACCATATGAGGCCCACACTGAAATGTTCGCTGGGATCTTACTAAAAACGATTTGTTTGCTGTTTACATTTTTTTCTGTCTAAAAATTGGTTAAATTATAAGGGAAAATATGCAATTTTTTAAACTCAGCATATATATATATATATATATATGCTAATTATGTTTGTTTTGGATGTTTTCCTTTATTAAAGATGATTTTCTGCTGATGTGAAGGGACCTGTTCTGTAACAAAACACATTAATCTGCTGCCCTCTGATGGTTGTTTTTGGAATGACACATCATTAAAAACAGTTTTTTGTGAAGGTTTGTCATTTCAAGCTTGAAATTTAAAGTTTTTTTTTTTTTTTATAAAATAAGTGTTAATGTAATGTTTTTTAGTTTAGTCTAAGAGAAAAAATAAGAAAAGTTAAATTACTAAATGACGTTTCCATAGAATCCTTTATTCATCATCATCATCATCAGTGCCAGTAACATGAACAGAGGCTTGTCTCTGCGACTCATTTACATCCTGTTTGCATAAACGCATATTTGAATCCACGTTCTGCTCTGGAGGTCACCAGCAGGTCTGGTCCCATAAAGGTCAACGGCTGATTGGCTGAAAAGGCTGGAGGTTTCATCAGATAATCCAGGCACTCATTTTAAAACACAGATTAATTTGATCATGTTCGCCAGTCCTACAATAGATCCTCATCTTGTGATCAGTTTTGTAAAAATATTTCCATCAAGGTTTTTGTTTAGAGACAGCAGGAAGAGGAGCTTTAGGTAATGAAGTCAAAGATTCATCAGAGAAACCGACTTCATCCAGATTATAATTCCATTTTAATTCCTTGGATTATTAATCCTGCAGTGTTGCTGCGCTCACCTCATGTTCCTCTGAGCAGCAGGTAGACGGCAGAGACCGTGAGGGCTGACGCCGTGTAGGTGAACACCGCATTATAGAAAGTATTGGTCCTGATCTTTTCTCCCAGCATCCTCTGGGTCTCCGCCAGATTCCTCCCCACTGCCTCCCTTTGTTCCTCCCCCTGCAGCTGCACACCAGCAGCCTGAACGTCAGTCCGCGGTTCCATGTGTGGTCTGGTTTCCAGGAGGTTCCTGACGGCAGACAGGTCGCTCTGAGCGCGAACGAGGCCTCGCTCCAGCTGAGCGAGCTGTGGGGGGAGTGACTCCAGCAGGGACAGACTCCTCTGGCTGCTGACGCTGAGGTCTCTCAAAGCGGAAGGAGGGGCGGCAGGAGGGCCTGCGGAGGAGCCCGACCTCTGTGGAGGAATGCCGTCCCGCCGCGTGAAAACATCTGCCAGAGCGACCCTCAGACTGTCGATGAGTGAGCGGAGCTCGTCCTGCTGAGAGCGGTGGTTTCCAGCCTGGACTTTCAGGGCCTCCTGCAGGCTCTCCGGACCCTTCTGGGCCTCCAGGAGGAGGTTCTTCAGCTCCTGGAAGGACACAAGCCAACATCTGGAGACTCAAACTAAAACATTTGATTAAGTGTTCCAGTCTGATGGATTCAGTCCATCAGATCTTCTCAACCAAAGATCCCAACATGCAAACCTTGTTTTGCTGCACAAATGTTGGACCTGGTGCTGCCAAGTTCAACCCGGCAGGTGGAGGAGTCCAGCAGAACCTCAGACATTTTCCACAGATCCTAACTAAACAGAGGAATCTGCAGCTTTCTGCACTTATATGATGATGAACTTTTCACAACTCTTGTTGTGAGAAGTTGTGTTCTGGGTTTCCAGCTGATCTGCATTTCCACCTTTCAGGAGTTGAGTGGAATTGGGTCTGATAAAGTTAAAGTCCCATTAGCTGCAACGCAAACTTGTTCTCCACATTAGCTCCCTCCCCTGGGGGAGCGGTGAGCTGCAGCCACAGCTGCACTCAATAACCATTTGATGCCAGTGCTGTTCCCCTAATGCAGTGTCCAGCAGGGAGGCATTAGGTTTTATTTTTAGAGTCTTTGATATGACTGTCTGGATTTGAACTCACAACCTTCCAGTTTCAGGCGGACACTCTACCACACAGGTGTCAAACTCCAGGCCTCGAGGGCCAGTGTCCTACATGTTTTCCAACTATGAAAGGAAAATGTTCTGCCATTGAAGTTCCTTATTGGCCAAACACACCTGATCCAGGTAATCAACAGCAGATAGGGCAGGGTTTCTGGAAAACCAGCAGGAGGCTAACCCTTGAGGCCTGGATTACCACACCCCTGCTCTACCACAAGGCCACTGAGCTGTGAGGAGCTTCTTCACCTGCAGACGAACGCGGTTGATGTACGTTGATCCCATGACGCCGATCAGCGCTCCCAGCACCGAGCCGATGATGGACCAGTTCTTGGTTCGCTCCGCCCTCGTCCTCTCCTTCTCGTGGCTCTCCCTGACAGCTGCTGAAAACAAGGAGAACTTCTCCCTCTCCGAGCCCTCTGCGCTCTCATAAGCCGTCCGGAGTCGACGCTCCTCCTGCAGTCCACCAGACGTTAAGAGACTTTGTTCCTCTGCAGGTGACTGCATTCTCCTCGGCTCACCTGCAGCAGCTTGTGCTCCAGCGTCGCCAGTTCCAGGTAGTGAGCCTCCTCCCGGGAGACTCTGTCCAGCCGGTCTCGGACCTCCTTCAGCCGGCCCTGCAGGGCCTCTAGGCTGGCATGCGCCTCCCGCACGATCCCCCTGGCCACCATGAACGCAGCCTCAGCCTGGAAGGAACACACCTGCACGCTGAAAGCCTCCTCATGCTCCTTGGCTCAGGTGTCCTGTCAGTCAGATGAAATAATCTGACAGTTCAGATAAACCTGGGAGGAGCGCCTCCTCTCACTGACCTCCGTCACTTTGGTCTGAGCGTCTCGGACCTCGTTGAGTCCCACAAACTCCTCGTACCGTTCCCACCAGTGGTTGACGGTGGCTGTGGCCGCCTGAGCCGACTTCTGACCCCACCGTCGCCCCAGACCGTCCGCATGCTGGAGGAGACAGAATGGAGGGGGTCCTGTGATGTGGCCCACATGATGATACTGACACCTACACTTTGAAAGACTTCCTGTACTTGGAAGGCAGACAGGACGCGCTCCTTCACCGCCTCAGCTCCACCTCTTTGCTCAGGAGGGTGACTTGAGGGCGAAGGAGGTCCAGGCTGCTGCTGAGAACTGTAGGTCCGGACTGGACCGGTTCTAACAGGGAGGCGGGACAAACGGCACGAGCCATGAGCCCAGAGACAAGCCGGGGTTCTCCTGTACAGAACAAAAAATGCATCAGATCAGAGCTTCCCAACCCTGGTTCTCCAGATCCAACTCCACAGCTTCTTCCCCAGGTGAGCTCAGGTGAAATGGTAAAATGGTGTATACTTGTATAGCGTTTTCAACCTTCCTTCGAGGGCCCAAAGTGCTTCACAGTCACAGACCCATTCACCCATTCATACACTGGTGGTGGCCCCGCGGCCGAACACTGGCGCCAACCTCCCACCAGGGGCAACTTGGGGTTCAGTGTCTTGCCCAAGGACACTTCGACACATGGGTGGGGAAGGCGGGAGTTGAACCCACAATCTTCAGATCAAGAGTTGACCACCCTTCCACTGCACCACGGCCGCCCCAGGTTCAACCAGAACCTGATCCAGCTAAACTAGAGAGGAAGCAAACAGGTAGATCATGGAAGCCAGAGAATGACGGCGAACGCACCTCATGGAGAAGAGAAGCAGCCACTTCCACGGGAAAACAGGCTCCTGTAGGAAAGAGAACCAGTCAGACAAAGGGATCAGTCTGATCGAATCAAACAGATGAAAGAGCAGAAATAACTGGATCTTCATCAGAATATGGGAATGAGAACATCAGCTGTGAAATCAGATCACACTTCTGTTATTCTTCAAAATTGAATCTCTAAGTAAACAATCTTTTTATGAAGGTTTGGAAGAATGTAGATACAGATGAAACAGAGACATTATGATTCATTAGCCAGGAAACCTTCTTCTGAATCTTCTGCTTGGTGTTCTGCTCATTATGATGCAGATTTTGGATCATTTCAATGTTTACAATAAGCTTCTGTAATGTTTAGGATCTCAAAGAGAGTGAGATTATACAGCAGTCTCATCCGACAGACTATTCTGCCCGGCAACCTGACCTTTTATGGCCTTAGGAGCATCTTAGGAGCGCTTCAGGTTGTTCTGTTTTTGGTGTCTCTCTCTCCCACCTTCATCACTTTCTCTTGAAACATCCATCATAACTTTTAAATCTGCTTTAAAGACTTTCCACATTGCTGGATATTCAATGAACACCTTAAGCTTCATCATGGTAATGCAGGTCCTCTAGTTTTTGTTACTTTTGTCAAAAAATTAATGCAACATTTATTATCTTTTTTAAAGGAATATTTCCCCACTATTCTGTCATTTTCTTTTGTTTTTTCATCATTTTTGCATCAGATGTTTGTGTATGTAATTGAAACATAAACAAATAAATAAAAACAAAATATGACAGCATTGTTGATTTTACATATATATATATATATATATTTTTTTTTTTTATTCTACCTGTAATGTAGATGAACTAGTTCAGATAACATAGATATCCTGCAGTGTCCTGCAAAGTTTATCACAGATAAGCAGTAAGTCAGTGTCGTAATCACGTAATCATGGTAACCTTTAAAACACTATGATATCATCTTAGAAAGAGAAGAATTACCTTACCTTTACAAAATATAGATTTAATAAATGTTTACGTCATTCTCTCTGTTCATACCTCAAACTACGACTTTCAATTTTTGATTTAGCCAATAACGATTCTATTGAATATAAATTACATATATATTCCGCTTAATGCGTTAAATAAATCGTCAAAATTATTTCAAAAACACTCTACTTTTAATACATCTGATTATTTAAAACCGAAACTTTATCTGTCAAGGTTACCTGCTTATGGCTAGCTTCACGATGCTAACAGTAGCCGGCTATCTTAATTTTTGCTGCGTTAAATGTTTTCACGGAAAATGTGTTTCTTCGGGAAAGTTAAAGTCAAACCTACCCTTTTGACGTGCTGTCAGAGCATTTCTGTCCTCGATGGAAACATTTTCTTATCCAAACTATTAATCAATGAACACGAGTCGCTTCTCGTTATTGTTTTTGTTCAGGCACTTCAGAGAGTTTCTATTTCCGGGGTCCTGACAGCGCGGATTAGCATTGTTAGCATCGCCTCCTTCGCAGCGATATTTCTGTCATATCTTTTTGCAAATATTAGTAAATCCAAGCATGTCTGGAAGAGAAGGTGAGATATTTGAGCTTTATTTGTGTCTTTGATCCCAGAGAACAGAGGTTAATTAAATCTGCAACGGCGAGATTTTCTGAGCGGGTTAGCTAGTTTATGCTAATGAAATCCAATGTGTCGTCCAAACGGACTTCTGTGTTTTGTTTAAAATGTGTCTTAGAGACACAGTTATAAGAGATAATGTGTTTCTTTTTCGGATAAATGTTCATGACAAATGTGGTAGCTGAGTGGTTCAGTTCCCAACTGGGTAACAGCTAAAGCGTTCAGGAATATCTAGTTTATTCTGACAGCACTCACTCTGAACACTGTTTGGTTATTAATTCGACCACAAACAACTTTGCTTTTTCTAAAATAAATAAATAAATAAATGAATAAATAAAAGTTTTGGCTTTCCTACGTTGATGTTTTCAATTTTAGATTTATTCGAATGCCATATGTCTTTCCTGTTTAATTTGTTTTTTCACAGGAGGCAAAAAGAAACCTCTGAAGGCCCCCAAGAAACAGTCCAAAGAAATGGATGATGTAAGTGGGATTTCTGACACATTTCTTGGTCTCTGACTCCCAATGACAGTTACATTGAAGAAGACGGTCTGTGTGCCAAAGCGGTTTCAAATGAATCACAGTGATGGAGTGTTCAGTCACTGATTGGACTCTAAACCTTCTGACCCCTGGATGTTTTTTGTGTCCACAGGATGAGGTGGCATTTAAGCAGAAGCAGAAAGAAGAGCAGAAGGCCTTGGAGGCGCTGAAGGCCAAAGCATCTGGAAAAGGACCTCTTGGTGAGTGAAGGACGACGGACGAGATCTTTTCCAGTCACTGCAGTAGCTCTTTCTCAGAACAGTTACTGTTGTTGAGTGTGAACTCTGAAGGATGAATAGAGTTTGTTCTCACCAACCTAAGGTCCAAATATTGACACCATGGAAAACAGAAAATATTACATTGAATTAAAATAATTCTCTAAAGTTTTGTGTTCGTAAAATGTTCTAGTGGCTTATTTCTCATGAAGGAATGCATACAAGTTCATACAAAAGCTCCTTTTCAAACAGGATTTTTTTTCGTCTGCTCCTCATTCACAACAATTTGGATAAAGAAATAACCAGAAAAGTAATTTTTAGCTCAATTTTCTTTATATATATAGTTCTGGGCGATATGGAAAAAATGTATATCACGATATAAAATATTTTATATCACAATATAAATTATTTTATATCACAATACGATATATATCTTGATATTGGACAATAAAGTATATTTTCAGCTATTCTCTGAAGATATGCCTGATGTTGCAGCAGCTTTTGTGAAAAGTTGTGACAAAAGATGCAATGTTTTTAATATAATATTGTTTTGAAAAGCACCTAAAAATGTTAATTATGAAATAAACTTCACATTCTCATATTCCAACTCTTTATTGTGACAGATGCTCTAGGAAAATACTTCATCATCACCATATACAATGTTGCTGTGCTGTCATTTAACTTGACTAGAAACACAAAGTTAACTTTTGTCCTCTCTGCTCATAATAACACATATTTGTGTGTTGATTTAAACATTTAGAATAAAATGACGTTTTCCAGTGAAAATGTATAAACTTAAAAAAACAACATAATCAGATTAATCCTCAGATCTCCATGTTCTCCACCGACAGTGGAAAGGTTCAGAAGGTCCAGAGTCTCTCTGCCTTTCTCTCATGTTGTGCAGCAGCTGTGCACCGCGCAAAATGACAGACCGCTCCGTACCTGCACCTTCGCTCACCGCGTGCATGCATGCGCTCAGGGAACCTTCACTCCACCGCGTGCACGTTTGCAAGCAGCACACCTGCATCCCGCCACGTGCACGTTTGCAAGCAGCACACCTTCACTCCACCGCGTGCACGTTTGCGCGCAGCACACCTTCACCTACGCAGAGTGCACGTTTGCAAGCAGCACACCTTCACTCTGCCGCGTGCACGTTTGCAAGCAGCACACCTGCATCCCGCCACGTGCACGTTTGCAAGCAGCACACCTTCACTCTGCCGCGTGCACGTTTGCGTGCAGCGGACCGCCACTCTTCCTGCGGGGTGACTGTTCATGTGCGTCTTGAAGAGAAAAAGTCAGAGAAGATAAAAGAGATTACGGTAAGATGTCAGAAGAGAAACGGTCATGCAGCAGCGTCGTCATCCATGACTGTTGTCACGGTAGATTGGTAAAGTTGTGGGTGTGGAACAAATCGTGCAAAGACCTGGATGGTCTGATAATGACATATTTGGCGTAATAATTGATCAAATTAGCTTAATGAGGATTTAAACGTAGAGGACAAACGGGACGATAGACGCTTTTTTATCGTCCACACGATGTATATCGTCATATCGCCCAGCACTATTTATATATGTCCTTTATCATCAGAAATAGGTCACAAGTACAAGCTAAAAGCCCAATTTTCATTAGAATGGGTCTTTGAAAGAGCTAAAAGAGGGATAACTCCCACACCAACATCACACCCACGCTGCACCACTCTGGTCTTTTTAATAAAATCCTAATGCCGTCATTATTTGCCGCTTCCGGCCTATGGACGTTTGATGCCCTGTAATAAATCTATAGGTGTGCAGTATACAGAGCGAGCAGTGAGATTTCAAAAAACAATCTTGATTGTGTCTGATGTGAGCAGATTTTTTCAGCCACAGATCAGCTGAAGTTTGACATTTAACTTTTGGAGAATTTTGTTATTTAAACCCAATATTGTTTCCAATTTGTGAGTTCCTGTTAAAACGAATCAACAGATATACTTTCCATCTTATTTTTACTAAGTGAGCTCCACTCCTGCGCAGTAGGCTGATCTGTTTTTATTTTATAACCAGCGATTCTTAGTTCTGTATGTTTCAGATGTCTTTGTTTTTTTTTTCATTTTCTGTTTTTGACCTGTAGGTGGCAGCGGCATCAAGAAATCAGGAAAGAAATAAAGTCTGCATCAGAAGATTCTAGTGTGACCCCTTCCTGTCCTTCTGTCTGCCCAAAGACTTCATTTAATGTTCGGCCCCCCAGCACTCGAACCGCACGAGGAGAAACATGACGAATAAGAGAAGAGCGATGATAGAACGGTGCTCCGTCCTATTACTGTTCCTCCTTTATGACCAATAACGTCTGCAGAGGCGTCGCCATGGTGACGGCATCGTGTGAAACTAACACATTTTAGTTTTATTCATTTTTTTTCTGTGAATAGGGGGAAATAAATAAACAAATTTTGTATTCTGTGCTGTTTTCATTCTGCTTTGAACAAAAACAAACCACATTAAGGTAAAAGAGGTTTTACCACGGAAAGTAATTATTGTCTTATAAAGAGGACACAAATATTCTGTTGTTATTTTGCTCCACTTCAGAGAGTTTGTCCTTTTAACTGCATTGAAATCATTTTACACAGAAAACTGAACAGAATGTGAGTTCCTGATGTTAAAACGTTTCCCTCTGAGCTGGACTCAGGACTCCATCAATGAAGATCTTCTGATGCTGGTTTAAGGATAAAACAACTTTAAAGACGAAGAGGACCAATGTCAGTTCATACCTAAACTGTTTTGATTTGAGGGTAAACCATTTAAAATCCCTTCTAAACCAGACTGGACGGCATGTTCTGGACTCTGGACAGGTTTGTGTCGGACTGGATCCAGACCAGACTGGACAAAGTTCAGCTTCATCGGATCCTGCTGGATGCTCTCAGATCTTTCATTTTTAAATTAAAACAATTTTCTTTTTAATTTCAACTTCAATTTTGTTTTTAATGTAAAAAAAATGGAAAAGCAACGACACTAAAAAGATATAAAACTGAAGGGTTGATTGAAATACAAGGAAGAAATTAAATTAAAATACAAGCATTTAAAGAAAAAACACAAACAAGGATCAGATCAGCATCTCTGCAACAAGCTGGAGAGGCTGAACTGTAGCCAGTCAGCTGCAGTTTTCCAAAACTCGTCACAAAGTCTGACTTTCCTTTGGACTAAACCTGATTCTGTGACACTTTGACCATTTCAAACTCCAGGAACAGAAATGTCAGAAAGAAAGTAAGAGAAATGTCATTTTTTCTCATCAAAGTTTCAAATAAAACGTAAAACTTTTTGATGTCTTAGACGGGCTGATCTTCGTCTCTCATCAACATTTTCATTTCCTCTTTTTTTTAAACCGCTTGAATCTGAATGAGTCGGAAATTTCATTCCGCTCTAAAAGAGGCTCCATACGAACGCTAAAGGTTTCACGGTGAGTCAAAGATTTCTCCTGTTCTCAACAAAACTCTTCATTTACAACATTTATTGTTTTAAATCAAATCATTTAGCCAAACCTTTGCAGAACTTAAAAGTTGTTCAAACTTTTAACTGTTAACATGTAGAACTGAAGAGAAATGAATAAAACTTAAAGAAAAAGGTTCAGATGATCATTTTTATATTAAATTAATATCTATTGTGTCATTTTTCAGTGGTTTCGTAACAATTTTAAGAAGAATTAAAATCTTAATTTTACCTTATATTTTTTTTAAAGTACTTTTTGTTAAAGATTAAAAATTATTGGTTCACTTCCAGCTTATCCCTTTCTGGGTCTCCACAGTGTAACAGCACCCACTGTTTCACATCAGTGATTTGTCAGAGTTTTTACCCCGGATGCCCTTCCTGACCATAGACTGTAAAAATTAATGGACAGATCGAGCACTGAGGTCCCCCATTGGAAATGCATTACTTCCTCTCCTCGCGAAAGTAGGCCGCCGCTTTCCCCGTCAATTCCTGAAATGGATACCGCCATTTGCAAACAATCTCCAGAGATTGGTCTGAGTCATAGCTGAGTCATGGAATCTACAGGAAGTACTGTCGCCAATCAGGAGTGAGATTATTGCAACCGTCTGCCTCTTTCCACGCCTCTACCATGGGACCGCGGATGTAAACGCTGGCTCGAGACGACCGTGAAGTTGGCTTCCGAATTTTCCGAACAGGACCTGTTTTTAGGTGGTCTGAGTTCGAAAAATACAGTGGAACGCTCTCGCTGTGAATCGGAAGCCAACTTCATCGTCGTCGCCTCGAGAGAATTGTACAAGTCATTGCTGAAGCCGAGGGAGAACCATTCCAACATTTGATTCTGTCAGCGGTCCTTTTGGATTTACTTACATTTATTCATTTTTGTCGAGATAAAAGGAGCATTTGGGTGACGCTGTGCCCGAACTGCGCGCGGCCCCCTCGCGCGAGCCACAGCGTTACTTCACATGCAGGTTTACAGTCTGATCAGATGCACGTGAGAAGCGCGTTCAGCGGTATTTAAAATAAATAACCATCCTAACAAGTGAACAGCTGGATCTTTTTTCTGTTTGAAAATACGAGTGAAAAGTGAAAAATGAACATTAAACAAAGAAAAAAGTCCAAAGCACATAACCTCAGAGTGAAATCTATTTCTACAGAGTAAATCCTCATCTAAAAATGTGGAGAGCATGGGTCTCTTGTTGTTTTAAACTGCTGCATCGGTACATTCCACTGAGGAAAACAACAGTAGAACAATGACTGGTAGGTACATTGTTGAATTGTAAAGTAGGTGTTAAAGGTCTTTTGACGGAGCCATTGATGAAGTCTGCTCCCATTGGCTACCCGTCACCTGTCACTCAAACCCCCCAGACGGTCGACGTCAGACCCACAAACGCTTATTGAGCCATCTGATTGGTCAATTTATAACTCTAATAACTTGTGATAATGGAAAAAAATCTTTGAAAAAAAATTAGGATTAGAAAAAAGAAGTTAATCAGAAAGCAGCAGAGGAAGAATGATTATTCTGACATATAAAATGACTGAGAAATAACTGTCTGTTTCTCAATGTAAGTCAATGGGACTTTGGCCTTTTTGCAACCCAGTGGTACTTCCTATATGGAACACGGAAGTAGTGGGGCTTGCTTCGTCCAGTTATTTTATATACAGTCTATGTTCCTGACACAACCCTGTACTTGAGGGGCACAGGGACCCAGTTAGGCAGCAGCGTCAAGGGTCTTGCCTAAGGACCCAATCTGGGTGGGGATCAGTGGACAACCCTGGGAATCGAACCAAGGGCTCCTGCGTGTCAGCCCTTCACCTAGCCCACTGAGCCACCCAAAGATCAAAAATGATTAGTTATACTAATTTTAGTAAACAGATAGAAACACAAGTTCTAAAAGAACAAGAAGAGAAAAATAAAATACATTCATAAATGAATGAAACAACAAAAAATACATTAAATAAATGTTGTCACAAACACAACAAGCACGGTAAATACAAACAACGTTATTCAAATATTAATAAAATTCATTAAAATAAAAAAAGTATTTCGTTTTTAGTATCATTAATGCAGTAAAAATAACTTAAATATTTTTAAACAGGAGACAAAACAGAGCAGATTAAAAATGAAAATGCTAAAAAAAAAGTAAATGTCTGAATAAAAAAATCTTTTAAAGTTTAAATAAAAACAAGTTTTTGGTTCATAAAGAGAGGCCTAAAACAGTAACAATGAATGAAAACATGGATTCACTGAATTCATCATAATGTTGTGTTTTGTTTATCTTTAACTAAATAACTGGGAGGTCTCAGCTTCTTTTCAGTCTTTTCAATTTCTTGATTTTTTCAAACTTTATTGAAAACTTACTTGACATTTTTGATTACAGATCCTTTAAATCCTTCAGCTAATTTAGCTTGAAGCAATTTAGTTGATCCAAACAAATAACTTCATGACCCATTTTTGAAATATTAAACTTTAACTATGTTAATAATATATGCTTCAACAATTTAATGTTTTAGCTTCAACATCATCATTCAGCTCAAAACATTCACACCTGCATTATTGCAGGTACACGGTTTTCCTGAGGTCACTTCCTTCTTCTGCTCATGCTGCAGAGTTGCACCATGAAAGGCTCTCCTTACCTGCCTGTTTTTGTGGGAGTGGCCTTGCTGATCTCCGGCGTTCAGAGTGACGTGAGCTGCAAAGGAACGGACGGCCGTCCAGGTCAGGACGGAGCCTCCGGAAGAGATGGCTGGCCTGGAGTGAAGGGTGACAAAGGAGAGCCAGGTAACATTCAAAGATCTTTTCATCCATCCACTTCCTGAGCACAGGACGAGTTTTATAGATGGAAAATAAAATAAAAAAACCTGAATCCAGTTTCTCTGCATCTTCTGGTTAGGAACACTGGCCGACGGTCCAGTCAGCTCCAGCGTCCTGCAGAGGATGAAGGGGGAGAAGGGGAGTCGAGGGGAGCAGGGAGACCTGGGGCCCAAAGGTTACCAAGGTGATTTGGGATCACCTGGTCTGCCTGGTAGACCTGGTCTTCCCGGACCGGATGGGAAGAGAGTCAACCGAGGTAACGACATGTTTTCTGCAAACATCTTTAAACAATAAAGCACAGGATCCGTCTGTCAAAGAAACCAGAAAGGAGATGTTCTCAGGAATCTAGCCGGACTTCAGACCAGAACATGGAAACAATCAAAGCTTCTCAAATTGATTGATTTGTTTAATTATTGAGTCCAACAAGCCAAGGCTCATCAACCCTTTAACACCGGAGCTCCAGTGTTTCTGTTTGTCGAGCCGCTTTTCTCCTTCAAAATCTACAGGAATTATCGTGTTCGCCCTTGAAAAGTTACAGTACGTTAAAGATTTTATGTTTAAGCGTCACCGGGGACAGCTCAGGTGCTTCAAATAAACCTTCAAATAATAAAATAGAGAGGTGCGTTATTTTCAAGGTCTCACAAACCTTTGATATGTTAAAATGCAAGATTTAAAAGTGCTGGAGTCAGCAATGAGACTGTCAAGGTGACGACAGCAAGAGATAAAAGTATTTGCAAAAATACGAAAATATTAAACGGTTAGAACAGCAGCTTATGGAATATGAAGTAAGGTTTGGTGCAGCCGTGGAGGAAATGTTTCCTCTTAAAAACCTCACATTTTAATAAATTGTCTTTATTTAGAAACATTTTTTTGAATTTTACACTTTTGCTCCATCGCCTGGATTTGCAGCAAACGCCAAAGGTTTGTGATGACCTAGACAGTTTTCATGAAACACCTCAGGAAGTCAGATGGCTCAAAGAAATCGTCAAAATCAAAACTTCTTTAGTCAAAAGGTCTGCAGCGCGAAGAAAGAGAAAAGCAAATGCAAACACCCCCCCAAAACATACCCCCTAAAAAATCCTAACAGATTGAACATCTATAAACATAAATGAACAGAAATTCCCCATTTTACTGGACAAAATAATCATTAAACGGAATAACTCTGAGGAAAGAAAAATAAAACATTTGTAGTAAAATGGATTCTGTAGATGAGAATATAAAACTGATAAAATTCAATATTTTGTAAATATTGTTTAACCGTAAGTGTAAAAGAGGATTTGATGTCATCTGAAATCATGGAAAAGCATAGCTTTAAGCGACCAATTAAAATTAGCTGAAAAACTAAACAGAGTTCATCTAAATGATAGTGTAGCTAAAACGAAACCCTGAGGAACTCCAGAAAACTCTGCCGTGTTTGTCACACTTTGTGAGATTGGAGCCATTCCGATTGGATTCAAATGTTTCATCAATGTAGTTCACTTTCAGCTTATCCCTTTCGGGGTCTCCACAGCGTAACAGCACCCACTGTTTCACATCAGTGATTTGTCAGAGTTTTTACGCCGGATGCCCTTCCTGACACAACCCTGTACTTGAGGGGCACAGGGACCCAGTTAGGCAGCAGCGTCAAGGGTCTTGGCTAAGGACCCAATCTGGGTGGGGATCAGTGGACAACCCTGGGTATCGAACCCAGGGCTCCTGCATGTCAGCCCTTCACCTAGCCCACTGAGCCACCCAGCCGCTCAAATGTTTCATCAATAGTTTTTTTATTACCGTGCAAAAAATAAATAGATAAATGGCACAGTTAGATTGCATCTGCCCCCCCCGGCTGTCTGTGGTACTCCACCTGAAAAATCCATCACGGCACGAGAAGCCATCAACAAATCTCGACTCCATCTCCTTCCAGCAGGAGTTTAGTGGTGTTTACGTCACCAGGTTTCTTTTCAAATCCTCTTACACTTTAAATCTCTTCACCTGTCCGTCTTTTACCTCCAGGTCAGCAGTCTGACCAGGTCGGCGATCAATCAGCCTTCTCGGTCATCAGAAACATCACCACCTATCCTCCCTTCTCACAGGTTCGGTCTGATGCCAGAATCTCTGGAATGTAAATGTTTGATGATGCAGATCTTCACTGTTTCTGGGTTCTAGGTAGTAAAAGACTGGGTCGATGTGGTCAATATCCCCGGTCATTTTAAAACCAACACAGGAGAGTTCATCTGTGACATATCTGGAGTTTATTACTTCAACTTTCACTCCGTTGCCAGGGTAACGTCCTCATTACACTACCTCACCTGCATCCTGAAGGTCTGCAGTGTTTTAGGAGCGCACTGACATGACGGTTCTGGTGTCTGCAGGTCAGTATCTGCCTGGCCATCGTCAGCACCGTTCTGGACAAGCAGCTGGTGTTCTGTGATTACGGTAATGAACAGGTGGGTTTTCCAGAACCGGGCTCGGCCCCCTCCACAAGCTGCTACTGCTTGTGTTGATGACCTGCTTTGGGTTTCAGGTGCTCTCCGGGGGCGTGGTCTTACAGCTGACAGCAGGTGACAAGGTGTGGCTCGAGTCCTTTCAAGACCAGCAAGAGGCCAACGTCATCGATAATAGTCAGAGCAAACAGATCATCTTCAACGGCTTCCTGATCTTCACAGCCCAATAGCTCAGATGGAAGCGGCTCTGATCAATCCACGGCATCACTTTTGAATCCTGTTTAGCTTCAAACTGCAAATGTTTGAGCCACAAGCCAGATCTGCAGTCCTGAATTCTTTTTTTTTTTTTCACAAAAATAAAGCCGCTCCTATAAACAGTCTTATAATTTGTTTCATGATCTCTGAATAAGAAATGGTCTTCATGAGAATGGGGTATGGCAGCAATGATAAAAGAGCAACACAAACACACAATGTTTTGGTAATTACATGACATCTCCGGCGTAAAGTGACATAAGTAAAAACAGCACAAAACAAACTTTTGTGATTTTTTTGTAGAGAAAAACTAAAGTTAATCTAAAATAGCATAACATTTCTTCACATGCATCTGAATTTAAACTTGTCATATCTCATCACAGACGTTTGGAGATTTTGCCGCTGAAGGAAGCACATTTACAATGTCCTTCATAAACACAAAAGTGAATCTGTTCTTGAGAGTGTTTGTGTGTGTAGCGAACCGGCTACGTGCTCTTCATCTGCTCTCTCCTCCTGGGAAATTTTCTCGGCTCCTTCTGATTTAAAAGTTTTACATAAGTCATTCCCTCCAGAATTTTGTGATGTTGCGATCACAACTATTAACACAAATTCAACCAAAACCGAGATTTGTTCCTCATCCTGCAACTTTACATTTTCATCCAACTTTGACCGATCTACCGTGACAGCATTCATGGTGACGATGCAGCTTCATGACTGTTTCCCTGACTTCATCCTGGGAGCCGTGCTCTTTTTTTATTAACTCTCTTTAGCTCTCTGTTCTTCGCTCGCTCCGCAAGCTGCACGTGAATGGTCGTTTGCTCTGATTGCGAGCGCGGGTGAGTTTGCGCTCAGCAAATCAGTCACATGGAGCACAACATGAACCAAGTATGAAGGATTTGTGATCATTTCAGTATTCTGTACAATGGTTTATTTGCATTGAATCATTTCTGTTAGCAGGAAAACAGACAGTTTGATGAAAGGGACAAAAAGAAAACATACCTGGCCTTAAAATACCTTTGATTCATTGTGTTGAGAAAAAAAAAAAAAGAAAAATCGAAATTGTGACTTTAAAACTGAATCAAATCAAGCCGTGGCTTGACTGAATCGTTACATCCCTACTTCTTTTACATTCTGGGTGGGTAAAAACCCACAGAACACATTTTCCTTTCAGATTTGTATCTTTGTTCGAAATCACTTGTCCCATTTCATCTGATAAAACGTGTAGTAAAAGAGATTGTGTTAAAGAAAGTGACCTAAAAGGAGGAACATGTTACCAGGAGGTTCATCACTGACATGAAACTTGTTTTCATCAGAAATCTCTGAAGTTTTTGGATCCTCTGTCTTAATAAAGCAGAAGGAAGTGAAAGCAACTACTTCTTTTCCTGTTTTCCCACAAACTTTGATGAATCCTCATCTGACCCTTTGTCTTCACTTGACACTTAAACACAAAATCTTTAACGTACTGTAACTTTTCAACCGTTAACACAATAATTCCAGCTCAACGAGCCGCTTTTCTCCTTCAGAATCTACTGGAATCTATGGAGTTAAAGGTTAGAAAATGACAGTAAATCAAACAACATACTCACTGGAGCTCCAGTGTTAAAGGGGTAAAAGGACATGAATCTTCAAGAATTTAGAACCAAAGTTAAAGCTATTTCAACATAGTGTATCAGGATACAGATGATCTTCAACCACAAATCAAAGAAGCCAAATCAATAAACACAAAAAAGGTTAAAAATACGATATTCGATATGACATAATTGATGAAGATCAGACAGGCTTCATCAAAGGACGTCAAACCCAAGATAAC
>NC_050516.1:5447200-5472886 GCF_002922805.2 Oryzias melastigma | reverse complement strand
TCTTTTTGAGGGGAAAAAAATCCCTAATGACTTTAATAATTAATAAAAAGGGGCAGAAATTAATTGTCACAAAAGAAAATCAAGTTTGTGTGTTTTATTCTTTTCTTTTTGTGGTTGTTTTGTGGGAAGTAAACAAACATACAAATACTCTGCAGAGGAGGTGGTGCTATCAGAGTTTGGGCTTCCACAGCTGACAGTTCACGACTGAACGCTCGGCCTCAGAGGTCCTTGTCCTGCCCCGTTTGCAGACATCTGCTGCTTCCCTGCTGCCGATTACCTGGTCAGGTGTGTTCTGTCCTTAAGGCCAATTGTAGGTTAGTGCAGACTGTGGGAATGTAAGTCGCTCCAAGACTTTTCTTGGTTTTGCTCATCTTCTTTTTTTAAGCCAAAAAGGTTTAATTTCCAAAATTGTCAGAAAAAAACTCCTAAAGCATTTAAATCTCCAGACAAGTTGATGTCATGGGAGGAGCATCGGTGTGACCCAGCAAACAGTCAGCTCAGCACCAACCAGAGGTTGACATTTCACACTGAGCTGTTTGGTCCACCAAACAGCTCTTCTGCATCATTCTACTTCTTCTGGAAGCCTTCTGTCGCTGGAATAACAACAAACGTTCAACAAAAAAGACAAAGTGAAAATAGACCTGGCTTTTTACTTGACTTTTTTGTAAAAAAAACAATTCTCCTCTGCAGGAACCCTTACCAAAGATCTGCACACTACAAGTGCTTGTTTTAAAGAATTCTTAAGTATAGAAAAGCACATTTCCCGACCAAGTACACTTAAAAAGTATATTGGAAGTTTACTAATAAGCATAGTTCTTGGGACTAAACTGGCCTACTTTTAGTTTTAAAAGAAAAAGGTATACTTATAAGTATACTTAAAGTAACCTGTCTGGTTTAATACTAATTTACTGGCAATAAACTTTAAGTTCACTCTAAGTTTATGAAAGTACAATTTGAAGTATATCTAATCTTTGCTTTTAGTTCAGAAGTAATATCATCTACTGATTAGTGTATTAAAATACATTAATAATGTACAGTAAATATCCCAAGAAAACATCTACTCCACTTTTAATGCTGTGTAAGAAAATAATTATAAACTTATAAAGTTTGTACCTAAAAAGTCAACGAAAAGTACACTAGTTTAAGTTTGTTTCACAAACTATACTTATGTGACAAACAGGCAGACAGCTGGTTCCACGTGCAGCAGGTTTATTATCAGAGCTAAAAGTCCACAAAACTAAAGCAGGGTCAGACAGGCAGAGGTCAAACACGAGAATGGGATCATCCGAGAAGAGAGAGAGTAGTCAGAGTCCAGGTGAGGTTCAGGGCAGGCAGTGAGAGTATAAGCAGGGTCAGACAGAAGATCAGGTCCAGGTAGAAACGCTCAGTGATGCAGGCAGAGTAGCACAAACAATACTTCACACTGAGTGACAGTGTGGAGCCACACTATATACTGAGGAGGTGATGAGGTGATGGGAAACAGCTGACGATGATGAGTCCAGGTGGTGAGGTCAACACTCTGGAGAGAGCTCTCTCTGGTGTCTCTCTGGTGACTGGAGAGGGTAGCAGCAGGTTGCTCCATGACAACTTAAAAGATACTTGAGTAAGCTCATTTTTGGTAAGTTAAGACTGCAGTCAAAGACATCCCAGCTACATGTTTGATAGCAAAACAGTTAATATGCGTATAAACAGCAATAAGACTAGGTAAATGACACCATTTGAGGGACTGCTGAAATTCACTTGAGAACTAAAGGCAGCAGATTAATTAGCTGTTGGAAACAATAGCTACCAGTGACACTTAGAACTCTAACATCAATGCCAAATTAGTTTACGTCTTAGTTTTAGAGCATGGCTTCTAAAAGAGAAAAGTTCCTAAAGTTATCCGTGAGGACCTCCACAGCCTGACATGATGACTCCAATAACCAGTCTGAGATTTCCTGCATCTGACAGTGACCTCAGAAAAATGCAGAACTACCAGTTGCTGGTCGGAAGAGCCTGGTGTGGCGTGAGAGCTGCAGCGCTCCTCGGAGCTTCTCCTGACCAGCTGTTCTCTGCTTCAGTCTGTCGCTTCGGGGAGGTGAGTATACAGGATGTTAGCTATACTATGTAATTACTCTTATATTACTCATCCAATCGCATTTCTGTCCTTTCTGAAGTCCTGTTAAAAAGGTTTTGTTTCATCTTAAATTTGTTATGCTGCTGCTAATTATTATTCATTTCATGTTTAATTTAAAAAGTTTCGATTTGTTTTTCTCCACATTTTCTTGACTTTCTGTCCTCTTCCCTTTCCATTTTGTATTTTCCCTCCCCTCTCTGTTTTCCACCTTTATTTTTTAGCTTCATTCTTGTTTTTCCCTTCATCTAAACCTTCTATTGTCTCTCTCCTTTACTTCTTTTTCTTGAAATAGTGCCTTCTCCTCCATTTTTCTTATCTTTTATGCATCTATATCTTCGCATTTCCCTTTCTTCCTGTCCCAGAAGCTTCTCTTGTTCCTCTTGAGGTTCAACTATTGTGTTTCTCATCTTTTGGTCTAATTTCTTCTTCAGGTTCTTCATCATGTTGAAGTTGTACTTCCTTGAGGTGGGAGCCCTGCTCTCATTAATCATACCTCTGCTGGTTGACATGGAGACATGTCCAGCAACAGGGATGCCCGGAATGCCAGGTGTGTCATCTTAGGTGTGGAACAGAACGGAGGACGGAGTTTCATTTGTGATCTGATCATTTGCAGGGATTCCTGGCCTTCCTGGGAGGGACGGCCGCGACGGGGAGAAAGGAGAAAAAGGAGAACCAGGTAGCTATCACACACACGCATGTGCACGCACACATAGATGAGGCCAGATGCACCATGAAAACCATCGGATGGACCATGAAAACCATCCTAGCAGCTTTTGTTCCTGTGAATCTTTTCCTAGGGGGGCAGTTGGCTGGGTCCCTGAAGGGCCAGAAGGGGAACACGGGGCCAAAAGGATCACCTGGTAAACGAGGTCAGAGTGGAGAACCGGGAAAACCGGGCCTTCAAGGTGAACCTGGATTACCTGGAGAACCTGGAGAGCTTGGGTAAGTGGAGCGTAACTGAGAGGAAATCAGCCACTCTTTTGGGTTCCTCCTGACGGTGGGGTTGCACCTGCTCATCCTTCAGCTGCTGCAGAAACGTTCACGGTTACGTTCAGTTCCACCACCCTCTGCTCACATGCAGCTGTTGTCTCTGCAGGACGGTTGGACTGGAGCAGCAGGCGGCCTTCAGTGTGGCCAGAATGACCTCTGAACCTCCAGACAAAGGCGCTGTCATTTTATTTACCAAAGTCATCACAGACATCAACGGCGACTACGACACAGTGACGGGGCGCTTCAGGTGAAGAACCCACTGAGCTGTTTGGTCCACAATGGCATCTGCTCCTCTTCATCCATTTTTGCTTCTGCTGGAAGCACAAATCGATCTTCATCCTCTGAAATGTTTTCTCTCAGGAGTCCCATGAAAAGCTCTGGGTTACTCTTTTGTACTGTTTGACAAGGAATTTTTACCAAACAGAAACGAGGCAAGGTCAAGTGTGACCGTCAAAGGTTGCGTTGATGGTCAGGATCAGCTGATACCATGTTTAGCTTCACAATAACAAACTTTTTACTTCACTTCATTTGGGTTTTTGTTTCTTGTCTTTTACATCTAAAGTGTATTTCCAAATTATCCTGTAAAATATTTTTTATTAAATGTGCAAATTTAAATTTTTTTAATGCAAATTTTCTCAGTTTGACAAAACCTGAACGTTCAGCCAATCAATAAAAGGATTCTGACAAACGTTTCTCTAAAGTTAAGATAAAAACGATAAAAACTGGTTTTTCATGCTCTACATCTCTGCTTGTGTTGCACTGAAGGTGTCGAGTCCCGGGAACATACTACTTTGTGTACCACGCCTCGTTGGAGAGGAAGCTGTGTGTGTTGATGAAGCTGGACAACGTCATCATGACCACCTTCTGCGACTTTCGCCAAAACCTCAGACAGGTACGCACTTTTCCACCTCAACTCGTTTATATGTTTGAGAGGAGGAGAAAACTCCTCAATGGTTGCACCTTGGGAGATGGGAGAGCTCTGCACAGTCTGCTCTGCTTCCAGGTGACCTCGGGCGGCCTGTCAGTGTACCTGTCCAGAGGTCAGGAGGTTTGGCTGGAGACCAAAGAGTTTGTTGGGATGACGTCGAAACCCAGCGGTTACAGCATCTTCTCTGGATTCCTGCTGCATCCGCACTGACCCCCACAACGGAAAAGAAAAGAACATCTTCTGTTGATCCGTCTGCTTTTTTTAAATTCTGTATTTTCCAACAAAGTTTCAGTTTAAAGTTTGTCAAATTAAAACATTTATATTTTCATAGCAGATGAGAAAATGCAAATAAAGCTTTCTTGGTTAAAAATATTAAGTTTAACATCTTGTTTTTTTTTTTTATTTAAAATCAAAGAAAAAAGCAGAAACAGCATGATTTTTGTTTCAACCTCTCTGCTTCGTATTCTTTTTTTGACTCAAAATATTCAATATAAAGCTTCATAAAGTTAAATGTGAACATCATTGGTCTTAAAAGGCCAACATTTTAATAGCAGGTCATTTGAAAACTGAAAGTTTTCACCAAAACTAATTGAATTGAATTGAATTGAATTGAAAGCCTTTATTGTCATTGTAACTGTTACAATGACATTTATGTACAGCTCACTTCAATGTGGACAGACGTATACAACACACATAAATAAATAGAAAAGAAAAACACCTTACTTCACAAATAAATGTGCACAAAAAGGATTCATTATGTGCAAGAAATAAGGTGAGGAAATAAAATGACCATAATCAAGCAGATGTGCAATAGTCACATAGGACTGTGCAATCAGAGGTTCATGGTTTGAAACTGGTATTTAGTGCAGCCCCAGCTTTTGGGAAGAAACTGTCTCGTCTGTTTGTCCTGCCTGGTACGGCCCTGGACCGTCTGCTGGAAGGCAACAGTTTGTAGAGGTGATGACTGGGGTGGATGTGATCCTGTAGGATGTTCCTGGCTCTGGTGAGGCAGCGAGAGGTGTAGATGTGGGGAGAGAGAGCAGCTGAAGATTTTCTGGGCTGTTCATCACCTTCTCCAGTCTCTTCCTGTCAGCCGCCGTGCAGCTGGAGTGCTAAACTGACACGGTGTAGGTCAGCATGCTCTCAGTGGTGGAGTGATAGAAGGTCACCAGCAGCTTTCGGTGGATTTGCTGCTTCCTGAGCACCAGGAAGTGTAGCCGCTGCTGAGCCTTTTTGATCAGGGCGTAGGTGTTGGTTTTAAATCAATTACCCCCCCCCCAAAAAAAAAAAAAAAACGTGAAAATATTTACACATGAACTTGTCTGGTACATTAGCATCTTGACAAGTAAACAACTGTTGAGCAGAACATTGAAGATCTTAAGTTTGATGTCACATCCAGACGCTGTGGCTTGGAGCCCACAGTCCATCTCTGGGGAGGGCCGTGACCCCGTGACCTGATGGGTATGGAAGGGCTGTTTCCATGTTTGTCCTACTGCAGAGGTTCCAGGGCTTTTCTCCCGACAGAGCAACACATCCTCATTCCCAAGTCGTCACATATTGACCAATGGTTAAAGGACTTTCTGCTCGGAGGTTGGGGAGCCCTGTTTTAATGGCAACAGCTAGCACGTCAAAAAACCACGAGTCAGGTACCCTCAAAACATCACTTTTGGACACAGAGGGCCCTTTACCATTCGTCAATATGTGACAAGTTGGGAATGAGCATGTGTTGCACAGTCACAGCAGACAGTCGTCCTCACTCTGGATTAAATTGTCGTTTGTTAGAGTAGTGCATGAATTTATCAAATATTTGTTTTGTGTGATTTTAACCTCAGGTATAAGGCCGTTGTGTCCTCTATTCTAGTCTCCATTGCAGTTTTTGCAGCTGTTCTGACCTTATGTGGAAGCTGTTGTTGCTCCGCTCTTTACTTAACCAATTGATGATAACTGCTAGTTCACCAGAACAGCTGTACCCTCTCTTAGGTGGCGATCCAGAGCCTGAACCAGTTTCTGATGAAGAAGAAGTCTTCTACCTGCCCAACATGTTTTCAGACCCTGGTGACTATAACTGGCGTGACCACTGAGTATAAATGTGTTTGTGCTTATGAATGTGATCCTCCAGCAGAGTGGCTGACAGGTGATGTGAGAATTTGAGCAAATATGTGATAAACAGGGGGGAATTGATAGAGTTGTACATACATTTATCAAATATTTGCTTTGTCTGATTTGAACCTCTTTTCATTATCTTCTGGCTTCAGGTCGTGCTCAGCTGGTGTCTGGAAGGTTGCAGGCGTCCCAAACTGAGGGCTGTGTGGAGGCTGATATAATGCAGATACTTGAAGGGACTGGCACCGACCTATTGTGTTAAGCTGTGGCATTACTGATACTGATAGGAGCTGTTTCTTTACCCCCACTCCCTTAGAGTGGTAAAACGTAAATGTAACATTATAAAAATGAAGACCTGGACCAAGATCTTCAGAGTGGAGTGGAGGCTGGTTTGAACATTCTCTGTCTGTCTCCTCGTGCAAGTAAAATCTGATCTCTCTGTCTTCCTTACGGAAAAATGTTTCAGGTTGTTTAAACCAAACATAGTTCTTGTCATGCAGTTTTCCCCTGATGCATTATGATCCTTTTCGCTTGCCATACAAATATGAGAATATTCCTGGCATTTGTTACTGGATAAAAAAACCCAGGCAGATTTGAAGAAAAAGTACTGAAAAATGTGTCTGCTCGCCGTACTTTGACCCCATGCAGTCAATAAAAACACCTCTGTTCAACGTGTTTTGGATCTATGCGGGCTTCTGTTCTTGCAGGAAGAATGACCCGATTCTCCAGAGCAAAGATGAAGAAAGCTTCCTGTTCAATAACAAGCACAGAGACAAAAAGAGGATCTGGAAACACACCACTGCCCTGCAGCACATTGAAGACGAGGCAGATATCAAAAATAGAAATCACCTCGATTAAGGGAAATCAGATATTTTGTGGAACAGATACTGATGTTCCAGCAGAGGCGGAGGTTCTGCCCGGAGTTGTGAACTGTGTTTCTCCTCAACCAAGAGGAAGTTCAGAGAAAAACAGAAGCAAATGATAACGTGAAAGGCATAAAAACTGCACGGCAGAAACTCCCAGCTGCTTCATCATCACTATTTCTTTAGTAGGAGCTTCTGCTGAGATCATGTTGAATTATTTCACTTCTCAATTCAACCTTAACACGCTTCACCACATCCCTGCAGCATCAAGCTGCAGGGTCTACAAATATCAGAGTTCTGTAGAAGTTAAAGCTTTTGGATTTTGTGTGGAGTTTATTCCATCATCAGCTGTTCCAGCAACTTAGGTGAACATATCCAATGAAGCGCTTCTTTCACCCTCACATCTGCTGATTGAAGAAAGTCATAAAAACAATCATAATCTGGAGAAATTCAAGAATAGAAAAGAAATTAACTCACAGACAAGCTTCAGTCTGGAAGATGTTTGGAACATTCTGAATTCTGGGGAACAAAGGATCCAATCCTTGAAACGGAAAAACTTTAGACAATCCTTCCCAGGAATGAAAGGCTTGATGTAAAATAATTCTGCAGAGAACCATAACAGGCATAGCAGCTGATCCCTGGTTATACTTATCATTCAGCAAGATTATAATCTACACAATCTACACAGATTACAAAGAGCGATAATAATCCAAAACACAGATTATAAACACAGATAATAATCCAAAAGACAGACAATAAATAAAGATTGTAATCCTAAACACAGATAATAAACAGATATAATAATCCAAAACACAGACTACAAGAAAAATTATGATCCAAAACAAAGACTATAAACCGAGATTATAAAACGAAACACAGATTATAAACAGTGATAATAATCCAAAACACAGACTATGGAGAGAGATAATAATACAAAACACAGATTATAAAAACATAGATTATAATTCAAAACAGAGGCTATCAACCCATATTATAATCCTAAACACAGACTACAAAAAGATTATAATCGGAAACAAAGACTATAAACAAAAAATTATGATACAAAACACAGATTATAAACAGAGAAAATAATAATCCAAAACACAGATTATAAACAGAGACTATAATACAAAACACAGATTATAAACAGAGATTATAAAACAAAACACAGATTATAAACAGAGATTATAAAACAAAACACAGATTATAAACAGAGATTATGATAAAAAACACAGATTATAAACAGAGATTATAATACAAAACACAGATTATAAACAGATTATAATACAAAACACAGATTATAAACAGAGATAATATAGAACCCTGAAGGCTATGAATCATCTTCCTCACCTGATCTTCTGTTTGTTATAGAAACATTCATCATCTTTTTTTCTGTATATTGGTTTATTTTGCCATTTGTACTGGTAACACAGAATGGAATATAAAAAAACAGCCAATAAAAATAAGGAATATGCAGAAGCTTATTAGATAAATTTCCTTCAACACTCAACATGGTGATCAGCGTGACAAAGAAATAGATAAATTAAAATAAAAAAAAGAATCATTAACAAGCAGATACAAATGAATCAAATCTTTTAACATGTGTGTATGGAATGATTTAAACGTTTGAATTCAAAACTTTTTTTAAACTGCAAAAGTGAAGTACTTCATTTTAATTCATTATACTGTTCTTAAATTTTCCAACTGTCATCTTTAAGGTGCTGTTGGAGAGGTGGACGTTAGCATTGTGGGCAGATCTCCTTCGTTTGTTTCACTTCCTGTTTGGAGTGCGACTGAGCGGCAGAATTCTTTGCAGACCGATCTCATCACCGCACCACTGAGCCGCAAGAACAGAGACTGCATAAGTACAATGGTAAGACAAAGGTTTTTCTGCAAACATGTTCTGAATCTTTCCTTAATGCTGTGGTCTGGGAGGTCATTCTTAGGAATGTTTCATGTTTGAGGAGGTTGATGGTTCCACATCTTCCTGCTTTGTGTCTGCAGGCCTGCCAGTGGCTGTACTTCTGGACAGCATTGCTGCTGCTCTTGATTCACGCAGCCTGGGTCTCCTCGCAGCTGCCCTGCGGAGGAGGACCCCCAGGTATTCCAGGGATCCCCGGATCCCATGGACCAAACGGCAAGCAAGGTGCTAAAGGAGAGAAAGGGGATCCAGGTGAGCTCACAGCGAGCATTAAAGTGGTTGGACATTTTCTCTTCATCTATCGAGTTAGTTAAGCTGCAATAATAGCATTCCACCTTAAAATAAAACTCCTTCCTCTGATGGACGAAGAAAAATAGAAAACTGAAATTCACAAATAAATTCTTAATATAGGGAATTTTTAGAATCTTTTGTCTGAAAAATGTGATTAATTGGTGTGATGCCAATCTATCACCTGTAATTCAACTATTTTCTTTGGGTAGGTGAAGCTGATCAGTCGATCAGGGGCCAGAGGGGGGACCCTGGTGAAAAAGGGCCCCCAGGACGTGCTGGCTGGAAGGGGGACAACGGTCTTCTGGGCCCTCCGGGGCCTCTGGGCCAGCCAGGAGAGAAGGGGAGGCCCTTCAACCCGTCAGAACAGCAGAAGTCGTTCTTCTCCTATAAAATGATGCAGCAGAAACCAAACTCCAACACGCCCATCGACTTCAACAGGTCAGAGCTGGAACGGGCAGAAACTCAGCAGGACCTGAGGGTCAGAGGGGAACACAAACAACACCGGTTTCTAGAATCTGAACTCTGGGGAAATATAAGCTTCTCTCTGATGTTTGGTTGCTGGCAGACATGGAAGGCTCCACTAAAACATCAGCTTTGCAGAGTGTCACTGGAGGACAAAAGGGATGAAATTCATCATTCATTCATAAACCAATGAAGCCTGAATCTAAATCTCACTGCAGGCTCGTGATGTTTGTTTTTTGAAGACGTGAACAGGAAAGCAGATTTAACTGATCCGTTAACTAATGGCAACTTTGAAGAAGTTCTCCAAAATGATCTAAAATGATCCCCTTTAACATTAACGGTGTATGAAAAATAGAATTAAAGCAAGTTAGGATCCACTAATGTGAACTGAAGTTTAAAATAAAGAGTTCTGGTAAATTTAATTTATTTAAAAAGTTCATTTTATGGTTTTTGATTAGAATTTTTTATTTCCTTTGGTCAAATGTATTTTTGTATAGCTTTCAAAAACAAAACTTTTAAAAACAGAATGAATGAATGAATAAATAAATAAATTCAATCTGAAAAATTAGCAAAAATTTAAAGGAAACCTGGACATACAGAATGTTGCAGTTCCTCAAATAACCACTAGAAGCTGGGGACAAACTGATTGAATCCCTCGTTAAAAGCCTGACATTAAACCTAAATGAAGCTGACCGTCTGTTTTCCTGATTAGGGTGGTGCTTCTTTGATTGGCAGGCAGATGAATTTGCAGTTGAGCCCACCTGGGCGGAGTTAACTCTGATCAATGTGGGCGGCTCGTTTCAAGCTTTTAGAATCCCCCGGGGGCATTTATGGCTCTTTCAGGACGTTTGAGGGGTAAATAAGTTTGAGGGGTAAATAAGTTTGAGGGGTAAATAAGTTTGAGGGGTAAATAAGCACCAATGTTTGCGTGAATCCTCCACAGCGCGATGGTGCCTGACCTGCAGCCTCAGTTTCAAGGACAAAACCTGACAGAAGGCGTCTTCACCTGCACCATCAAAGGCGTGTACTTCTTCAGCTACCACGTCTCCATGAGGAGCAATGTGAGTCCAAACACACACAACAAACCTGATGGAGCTGAGAGGAGCAGAATTACAAACATTCACACCAGACTCTCACCCTCCGGCAGCCGGAGGCCGGATTGAGAGACTGAACGCACCTGACAGGATGTTCTTGTGTTGTGGTCATTCAGGTGTGTCTGAAGCTGGTCAAGAACAGCGACAGTCACTTGATGATGTGTGAAACATATAGGGGGTTTCTGGTAACTTCTGGCTCCGCCGTCCTGCAGCTGGAGGCTGGAGACACCGTCTCCCTGCAGGTAACCAACCACAACAACATCGTGCTGACCCAGAGCAGCTCCACCTTCACCGGCTTCCTGATCTTCCCCACCATCTGAACGTACCTGGGCCGCTTTTAACCTTTCTCGGACATTCAGTTACCCCCCACCCCATTTCATCTTCCTTGAGACCAAAACTGCAAAGCACAATCCTAAACTGTTAGCTTTTTAAAACCAGACGCCACTGATTTCAAGCATCGGGATTCTCGGGAATTGTTGTTTATTTTTTCATTAATGCACTCAGCTGTTGTTTTTTTAACAGGAAAGAGAATAAAAACTGTGACACATGTTTTTTTTTGTCAGTGAACACCCCCCATGCTGCTGTTCTTTGATTATTTTTCTGTTTCATCAAAACAGTAAGGACTGAACAAAACCTTAAGACTTAGAGGAGCCTCCAAACAACCTCTAAGATGACTCCTGAAGTCTTTGTACAGTTTTGAACCTTAAAGAAATCCTCCTCCTTATGTGTTTGTATGGTGGGTCACATAGTGGGGTAAAAAGTAGGGGTGTGCATAAACAAGAGTCTGCGATACAATACATATCCTCATATGTGTCGCACAATATTGTACATTGTACGTATCGCAATATCTTTCAAGACTGAACCAGAAAAATGTTTCACTTTTTTTTAATATAAATATGTATACATCTATTATATTAATAACATGGTAAAATTCCTTTTATTTAATGATCACAACATTAAGCTTTGCAACTGTATCTTATATACAAGATTACCCACAAATTCATGGTGCTTTTTTTTGGTGAAATAAGAAATGTTTATTCTGAAATGTGCATGATCTACTGCTTAGCTGCACAGCTTCACTCGTTCTGAAGCTTCACTTCGGATCTGATCCACTGCGAAGCATACTAATCCACGTTTTCATAGAATACTGGCAGCAACGTGGCAGAAAGTTCTGGTTTGGTACCCATCCCAAGTAAGTGGTTCATGTCTTATAACAACAGAAACTGAGAAGCTGACTGAACTTTTAACACAAGCTGGTTCTGGAGAGGTCTTGTTTTGGTCGTGGTGTAGAGCTGATCATAGAGGCTCAGTGCTGCCAACTAGTGGTCAGCAGTTTAGGTGGAAAACAAAAGTAAGATGCTGAAGGACGCTCATAAATAATTAAATATCATCTTTGTCAGCATTTTAAATTCATAAAAGTATTGCCAAACAAAATATTCAATATATCGCATAATCATTTTTCCCCCTAAACCCCTAGTGAACAGGTGTAAAATCAGGAGAAGGTCAGACCCAACTGACTGTTTTAACAATTACATTTGTCAGGGATGGTGGTGTAGGACCCAAATGCAGGAGACCAGATTTGGTGACAAAAACAAACATTTACTAAATAAACTCAAAACATGACAAAACCTGTGACAGAACAGAACAGATGACCTGACAATGAGAACTGAAGACCAGACACTTAAATACACTGAGGACAATTAACTAAATGAGGACAGCTGTGGGTGATTAACCTGAACATGGTGAGACTGACAGGGAAAACAGAACATGACAGAATCTGGGGCCCGTTCCAAGAAGCAGGTTCAACAAATTTAGAGTTCGAACCTGAACTTAGAGTCACTGGACTCAAAATTCTCAAACTCAGGGTTTTCGGTTCCAGAACAGCTGAAAATGTTTGATTCAATCAACTTGAAGTTGTCAGAACCAGAATCAGGTGTGAGCGTCGCGACCATAAAAAGCCCTGATCAATGGAGCAAAGACAGCACGATTCACCATGGCAACGGGGACAAACATCTGAGTTACGTACTTCCGGCGACGGAAATTGATAAGTTCCTTCAAGCATATGAGACTATAGGAGAACATTTTCTGCAAGAAAAGCAACACAGCTGCAGCGGTAGAACAGAGAGAAAATATCTGCAGTTATTTGAATCATTTCTAATAATGAATAAATAATGTCAGGAAGGTTATTTTGTCTCTTGTTGAGTAAGGAGTGGTTTTTGATCTGTTACCAATCTAATAAGTAATCTCCGTGATCGTACCCCCCCACCTACACACACAGATATCACTGCACGCTAAAAAGAAACTGTAGCTGCCTGGCATATGTTAAAAAAGCATTTATTTAATTTTAATTCTCAAGACTTAAAACATATTCGCCAAATTCTTTTTTTAAGCATAAAAATAATTTCCGTAGCCAGGAATCGAACTCACAAACTCCGCAGCGAGAAGCAGCATTGCTGACAACCGAGCTAATGTTTGACACAAGTAAAGGATGGTAGATGAGTTCAGATGCTTTCTCGGTGTTTGACATTCCATAATTTCTATTGTTATAGGTCTAAAATAAGGAAAAGAAAACTGTATTTTTTAATAGCGAGTCCCAGGAAAAACTCACTATTTAAAATATCGCTGAAATAAAAATGAATTGGGAAACTCCAGTCAGTCGACTCGTGTCCTCCAAATCCTCTACGGACGTAAATAACATTTCCTCTGGATTAATCAGCCTCCTCTCTACATGATCCTCTATGAATGAACATGTCATTTTCGTTTCTGCGTGGTGGAAACTCATATTTGATCATCCTTCACTTTAAAAAGGGGCGGAGACCTCAGAGAACTCTAAGTTTCCTGAAGAAAACCTGCTACCGACCAGGTTTCGTTCACAGACTCAGTTACCATAGTGATTGATTCTGAGTTCAGCTTAACCCGCTTCTTGGAACGGGCTTGGTTTCACCCACTTTCCCGGGTTTGAGTTATCCCTCTTTCTGGAACCGAAAACTCAGAGTTTTGGTGAATTTGGAGTTCAGGAACTCAGAGTTCCAACAAAACCTGCTTCTTGGAACGGGCCCCAGATCACAGAATTCTGACAACATTTATGTTTACATTTCTCACAAAAGCTAAATAAAACTGATTTGACATTACATGAATCTAAGGACATAGAGTCAGCAGATTTGATTCAGTTTTTTTTACCTTCTGGATCACAGACTTCTGCATCAACTGCTAATGCATGGGTTCAGAACCGGGACAGAGCTGGTTTAGAAGTTCATAACAATTTAAGCCTTCTATTTAATTAAAATTGTGATGCTTCTATATGGGATGCTAAGTATTTAGTTAAAAATTAAATATTTAGCTTGAATCTAAATATCTAGTAAAAAATTATTTTTGTTTTGTTAAAACCTGAATAATTAGCTTAGATCTAGATATTAAGAAAAAAAAAACATTAAGTTAAAAATTCAATATTTAGCTTGGATCTAAAAATTTCATTAAAAATGAATTATTTTGTAAAGAACTAAAAATTTGGTTAAAAATTAAATATTTACCTTGGATCTAAATATTTAGTTTTGAACCAAATATTTTGTAAAAAAAAAAAAAAAACTAAACATTTATTTAAAAATGTAATATTTAGCTTTTATCTAAATATTTGGTAAAAAAGTTCATTTTACTTTGCAGGTTTAGAAACGGCACCCCATGCTTTCAATCTAAATCTAAAGCATTTAGATTCTGTTTCTCAGACAGATTTTCACCTGAAAGTGTTCCTCTGAGAGACACAAAAAGAGACGGTGGTGTGGAAAAACAGCTGATAAAAGGGATGTTCTGATGGTCTTAGTAATGATTCTCTTAACTGCTGGAACTTTTATTTTAAATGAGCAAAATGTTCGTAAATCTTTAGGAAAACGATCTTGGTCAATAACAAACTAAATGGATTTACTGTTCTCCTCAAAGACATCTTTGCTGTTCAAGGCTTATCAAACTGCTTTTGTCCTTCAGATTCTTCTGAAATTATCGTGTTAATGGTTTCAGTAAATCAAAGCACATAAACACTGGAGCTCCGGTGTTAAAGGGTTAATATCAGCTGCAGTGTAAATCAATGAAATGTTTCAAAGTGGAGGCAGAATTTTTGATCCAGTTTCTATGGTTCTGTGGAGGTTTTAGAGATGCTTCCTCCTGTAGGTCGTTAACCGCTCAGGTTTCAGGAACATTCAGTCGACCCTGAAGCGGACAAATAATTAATGGACCCCACCGCCCCCCTTCCCCACTTCCATCCATGAATTATCCACCACCTGTATCAGGTGATTACACACTTGACCTTACAGGCATGTCACGGCTGAACACTGATCGCCACAGGAACCACAACCGTTCATGTTTCTGTTCATCAAATGAACACAAAACACAGTCAAGGACGTCTCTGCCGACACCTTCTTCCATCAAGCCAAAGATGAACAGAAAACAGGAACTTTAAGATTCAAAGATTTGGAAAAATAAGGACAATCCCGTCTGCTGCCTTCAGCTTCAGCTCATACTGTCAGTGGCTGTCGGATTCCTGAGCACGCCGTTCTTGGAGTAGAAGGTCTTCTCCACCACTGCCGACCTGGCATGAGAGGGAGTTCTGTAGTCCAGTGTGTAGTCACCTGTTGATGAAGGTCATGTTGGAGATCAGAGGTCAGTTTTTAGAGCATGACAGCACATCAATAAAAACAGACAATCACGTAATACAATAAAGAAAATATGAGAACCCTGCCTCCTCTGAGAACGAGAACTTCCATTTGCTCAAAAATGAGCTTCAAATCGCAAAGAGCAAACTGAAGCATTAGACGACGGGAGCTCTGCACATTTAGATCAGGATCTTCCAAAATACACGACTGGAAGGTCGGATAAGGTTTGGTGGAAAAGCAAACAGTCTGCAGGAAGGGTTCCTATTTCTGATCCTCTCAGTCTCCTTTGTTACGTCTTGCTGTCTTACACGGCTGGGTTTTGTTTTTTTAGTTTGGAGTTGGACCTTGGTAGTCTTAGTTTTTTGTATTTTGTTTGGGTTCTTTGGGTATTTTTGGTTATGCCGCCATTAGCAAGAGCTGCTGACTCTGACGGTCGACATGGCTGGGTCAGCAGTCTCCATGACTTATTCTATGTTTGGAGGTTCTGATTCCTTTATTTTGTCTTTTTGTTTGAACCAGCACACTAATTATATAACTTTGCTCTTTCTTTCAGGGCACAGGGTTTTGTTTATTTAATGAACTGAGTTCCTTTTACTCTTACTGGTGTTTAGTTTTTGTTGTCTCCTTTTGTATTTCTTCCCCTAGACCTGAGCCAGGTGTGCCTGTTGGGGACGTTTCACCTTTGAACTTCAGCTAGTCTGAAATTTTGTCTAAAAATGGAGAATAAGATACAAATAAGTTAAACATATATAAAATTACATTTTGACAAACTATTTTTACCCAGAATGAGAAGTTGGAGCCCATCAGTTAAACCTAAAATTACATAAAATATCAGAAGATCTAATCCAATCCAGGGATGCGGATCATCCAAATTCACAAATCACCTTTTTGACCTCCTTCCCTCAAAGTTTCTGCTTTCATGTCACAGAGAAGGTCTTTCAGTTCATTGAAATCTGGCTCTTTGCTGGTCCATATATATCTCAGAGATCCATCAGCATCAAACCAGGCTTCCACTTCAGTTTCTGAACATTTTTCCAGTAAAACTAGGGGTAAAAAGTTCCAAGCTTTTATTGCTCTAAAAATAAATGTTCTAAGAAAATTTGTCTTAGCCCTAGGAATCTGATAACGTCAGCTTGTTGCATTTCTGGTGGCATAGTTACATGCGTCTAGAGTTCTTTTAAACTGGTTAAAAATAAACACAGGATTCTGCAACCTTAATGCCTTCCAAGTGGAATTGACTGATGTTCATGATGCTCTGCCATGAACTTTAAGTCATTTGAGCTCAGCATCCATCTCATTTATGCTGGTGTTGTATGTACCTGTGAGTGCCAAACGGCCAGCTTTCTTCTTATATTTTTCTAGCAGTGATCTTGTTGTGATAACAAAGGTTGTAACGACTAGAATCAGCAGACAGATAACATCTATATATTTTGAGATCAGACCGAGCTCTACCCACATTATTCACCAAGAGTTCGATGTGTCTTGACCATGACAATTTATTGTCCAAATGAAGTCCCAAGAGCTTTGCCTCTCTCACCTGTTCTTCATTCAGATTCTTAATGGACAAGTTCAGGTTAAGATCTCTTTTTCGAGTTTCACATGACCCAAGTACCGTGGGACAGTGAGTTTTATCATTTCCTTTTTAATAGCTTTAAGTCAGTGAAGCACTTTGTGTTATTGAATGAAAGCACTTAATCAATAAAGTTTGATTTGATCCCATCATCTTTCCATCATTTTAAAAAAGCTTTTCCAATCCAGGTTTTGCAGCTTAAAAACAACAAATCACTATACTTCCTCCACTGTCCTGTACGTCACCACAGACACCACTTTCTATTGTCTGCCCAGCAAACGGTCAACCAAATATCTGAGGGTCTTCATTAAAGATCAAGGCCTCTCTGCCATGTGACTTTCTGCAGGGAGGAGCGTTCCTCCTGAAGACAGACTTTAAACTTCATCTTCTTGCTGCTGAAACCTATAAACTGATGAACTGATAGATTCTGCAATCAAATATAAGCTGTAGGTTGTTGAAGCACACGAACATCCACCTTACCCAGCCTCCATCCGTACTCCCAAGAGGAGAGGAGAGGGAAGTTGAATTTCTCCTCAGGTCTGATGTGACCACGCCTCTGCAGGTGCAGACTCCGCCCATTCCCCTTCAGATAAAAGCTCATGTTAAAGACGGCAGCCATATTTGTTTTTGTTCTGACTTTGAAACAGTTGAGTAAGTTATCCGTTCCATCTGCTTTGGTCTTACGTATGTGTTTAACATAAAAACTTTGGACATGAATGAACTCTAAAAACTTCTTGATAGATTCAAAACTTTTCCCTATGAAAAATTCACAAAATACTGTTGACTAATTAATTGTCTATTCACAACAACATGGTCTTAAAGAGCTAAAAAAAAAAGAAAGTAATACACATGAGTTTAAACTAAAAAAGTTATAGCTTTAATCCCACTCATTCAGAATAATCAATTTGATCTAGTTTGATCCAAATTCCTCTAATGCAGCCAAACTATCTGGACTTTATCTTGGTAGGGTTTAAAAAGTGGTTAACATGTTCCAGCTGATTGAATATTAGTTTATGCTACAGTGGAGAAAAAAAATGTCCACTATAACAGGAAGAAATCTCCAGAAGATTAAGAAACCACTGAGGAACTGGAGAAAAACGAAACAAAGAAAAGTAAGTAAATGTTAATTTCTAAAGCAGTTTTGTCAGATAAAAGTGTTTCACAATACTAACAGAGTAACAGAAATCTCATTCATGGGATTTAATCACAGTAAATCCAACAAGATGCTCTTCTGAATTGAAACCCGCATTTTACAACATTTGACAGAGTCGATCTATCATAATTAAGGGGGGGGGTCAAAGAGGAGATGAAGCTGCTTAGAAGGCGAGATCTTTGGTTTTACCGCAGGTTTTGAGAAGAGTTTTGGTTTGTGTGCCACAAACGACAATACGAACAGTAAGAGGTTAAAAGGTCAACAAGATATGCAGGCGTTTTTACCTGCAGGTAAAATTTAAAATCAGTTCAAAATTTGATTCATACATGTCCTGCACTGCTCGGACATACTTCTCTGTCACTCCAGACTTCCTCATACAATACCATAGTTCCTCTCTGGGCACTCTGTCATAAGCTTTCTCCAGATCTACAAAGACACAGTGGAGCTCTCTCTGACCTTCTCTGTACTTCTCTATCAACATCCTCAAAGCAAATGTTGCATCTGTAGTGCTCTTTCTTGGCATGAAACCATACTGCTGCTCACAAATGTTCACTTCTGCTCTTAGTCTGGCTTCCACTACTCTTTCCCACACCTTCATTGTATGGCTCATCAGCTTTATTCCTCTGTAGTTACCACAACTCTGCACATCTCCCTTATTCTTAAAAATGGGCACCATCACACTTCTCCTCCATTCCTCAGGCATCTTCTCACCACCTAAGATCCTGTTGAACAACCCGGTCAAAAACTCCACTGCCATCTCTCCTAGACACTTCCATACCTCCACAGGTATATCATCAGGACCAAGAGCCTTTCCACTCTTCATCCTCTTCAAAGCCCCTCTCACTTCACCTTTACTAATCTTTCTTACTTCCTGCTCCACAACCGTCACCTCTTCTACTCTTTGTTCTCTCTCATTCTCTTCATTCATCAACTCTTCAAAGTATTCTTTCCATCTTTCCATTACACCACTGACACCTGTCACCACATTACCATTCCTATCCTTGATCACCCTAACCTGCTGCATGTCCTTCCCATCTCGATCTCTCTGCCTTGCTAGTCTGTACAGGTCAGTCTCTCCCTCCTTACTACCCAACCTAGCGTACAAGTCATCATAAGCTCTTTGTTTGGCCTTTGACACCTCTACTTTCACCTTACGCTGCATCTCCCTGTACTCCTGTCTACTCTCCTCAGTCCTCTCAGTGTCCCACTTCTTCTTAGCTAGTCTCTTACTCCGTATACACTCCTGCACCTCCTCATTCCACCACCAAGTCTCCTTATCAACTCTCTTTCCTGATGACACACCAAGTACACTCCTACCTGTCTCCCTGATCACATTAGCTGTAGTTATCCAGTCATCTGGGAGTACCTCCTGACCACCCAGAGCCTGTTTCAACTGTTTCTTAAAAGTCATGCAACAATCTTCTTTTTTCAGCTTCCACCAGTTTGTCCTCTTCTCTGCCTTTGCCCTCTCTTTCTTCATCTTCTTCATCACCAGAGTCATCCTACACACCACCATCCTGTGCTGTCTGGAAACACTCTCACCAACCACTACTTTACAGTCACTGATCTCCTTCAGATTACACCGTCTACACAAGATGTAGTCTATCTGTGTGCTTCTACCTCCGCTCTTATAGGTCACTCTATGTTCCTGTCTCTTCTCAAAGAATGTATTCACTATCGCCATTTCCATCTTTTTTGCAAAATCAACCACCATCTGTCCTTCTACATTCCTCTCCTGGATACCAAACCTGCCCATCACCCCCTCATCATCCTCACCTATCACCCATCAAAGAGCTTTTGCTAAAATAAGTAAAATATGAATTACAATAATCTAAGCAAGAGGAAGTAAATCATCTCCAAGTCAGTTTTCTGAGGTGCTACGGGTTGTCTTTAGTGTCTTTCCAGAGATATGGATTTGCTAAACATCTCCGCAGAGGTTTCTGAGACTCCACTGAACAGAGGAGCTCAGAGATCCACATGTCTCACTAAAAATGTTGCCTAACCACGATTTAATGTCAGTGTAAGAATCCAACCGATTAGAAAGAATGTTGTAATCCTTTTCAGGGAAGGAGCAAAAGAGCTGGATGTTGTCTGCATAAAAACAATTAGGAAATGCGATTAAAGTAGCTTCTTAACGACTCACCCTCCCACCCAATTTTTGAGTCAATATTAGTATCACTATTGACAAAAAAGAAGAAATCTTCAATTCAACTTCTTTAAGGATTAGTAATAGCACTTCAGCTAAAAGAACTTCAGTTTTAACATTTATAACAGTTAGAAACACATATTGTTGATCGTTTTATTTGCAATGGACTTCTACTCTCCTGTTCTCACTTGCCACCCTTCAAAAATATTCTGCCCCCGTCCACACACACATAAAATGCTAGCCCCACCCCCTTTCTAAAAACACACTCATCTCTGTGTTTGATCAATAAAGCTTTGAAGGAGCTTGTCAATCATCAGAGACAAAGGATGTCTGTCATACCTGAGGATGGGAGGAGTCCTGCAGATGAATCTTTCTGCTTTGGGGAGAGGTTGGTTTCACCAGGGGTGGGGCAGGCTGGACTTTTGCCACAGTTGGGGCCAGAGATGGAGGTTGAGGAGGGAAGTTCTGCTTCTCTGGTGTCCTGTTAACAGCAGGTGAGGAATTAAAAACTGTTGGTATTTTTGAACCATCGCTGTCACGTCCTTTGAGGATTATTTACTTGCTTTGGGGCACACGGATCTGGTCGACGCGCGGAAGTGTGCCCTCCTCCGCCATTGCCTCAGACAGGAAGGCCAACGAATCTTCGCGACTCTCACCTTATAGGATGATAAGTATGCTACGGCCACGGTCGCTCTAAAGTCCCATTTTTGTTCCGGAAGAAGCCGTCGGATGTGCTGTTTTGAGTTTCATCAGCATTTTCAGCAGCCGGGGGAGACTGTTGCACATTTTGTATCAGCGTTACGTGAGCTGGCCTTGCTCTGTGATTTTGGGACACTAGAGGATGGACTCATAGTTGATCAGTTAATAGAAAAAACGTCTTCAAATCAGCTGAGGGAGCGGCTGCTGCTGGAATCAGACTCCGTGACGTTAGTAGACGCTTTAGTGATCGAGAAACAGTTGGAATCTGCCCTGTCAGAGGTGCACAGATTCGCAAGCGCTGCAGACCCGTGACCTCATCACCACCGGCACAAACTGTAACACAGTCTGCAGAGGTTCCTGATGATTTACCTGTACAGAGAGTGGACAGGGGGCCCAGAATGAGTGGGTAACAGTGTTGTAATAACTGTGGCTCCAATGCACACGCTGCCAGAGACCAGTCATGTCCCGCAAACAGGAAACGCTGTCGTAACTGTAACAAGCTGAATCATTTTGCACGCTGCTGCCGTTCTCCTCCTGCCCGCTCTGGTAGTGCTACTATTCCCATTAATTCTGTGTAGAACTCACCTCCCTCTTTCAAGCTTTGCACCTGTCATGTGGGTACAGCCCAAATTCCACTCCTTGTAGATACAGGAGCTAAGGTGTCCACACATGACTGCTTCTTCAGCCATGTGCCTCTGGAACCTACAGCTATGAACCTGTCTGGTTATGGTCAGTTTCCCATCTCCACTCTAGGTGTCGCTCGTCTCCCTGTCAGTTACAATCAACACTGTGTTCCTAATGCCGAGTTCTGTATCACTCAGAAAGGGGCTAATATCATGGGCCTAGACCTGTTCCTTGCTCTCGGGTTTACGGTGACTGACTCCAATGGCACTTGTGTCCTGCAGGTCACCGCGTCCTGGCCAGACCACTACCCTACTTTTTCACCGGGTTTGGTCGCATGTCCACCGTTGTGCACCAGCCTTCTATTGACTTGTCAGTACGCCCAGTTATCCAGCCACTGCTGTGCATTCCTCTGGCTCTGCGTGACGAAGTGGAGGCTGAGCTGTGTTGCTGTGAGAAAGGGGGGCGGTCTGCGTCTTTGTGTGGACCTGTCTGATGTGAACAAAGCTATAATTCCTGATAAGTACCCGTTGCCTATAGCTGAGGAGCTCACTAGTCATTTTCATGGCTCCACCATTTTTAGTAAGATGGACTTGCGAAATGGCTACTTGCAGGTTCCCCTTGCACCTGCCAACATGAACCTCACAGCTTTCGTTACACATGTGGGGGTGTTCAGGTTTAAACGCATGGCTTTTGGCCTTTCCTCTGCCCCGAGTTGTTTCCAGAAGATTATGTCATTCATACTGGCAGGGATCCCTGATGTCTCCATCTATCTAGATGATGTGGTCGTACATGCACCCACCATGGAACTGTATGAAGCTTTTCTGGAGCAAGTCTTCCGACTTTTCGAACAGCATGTCGTTAAGGAGGTCGAGTTTTTAGGTTTTGGCTCTCAGAGGCAGGGATAGCCCCCATTATGTCCCACACTGAGGCCATTCTGTCTTTGCCAGACCCTCAGTCACTAGCCCAGCTGTCCTCCTTCTTGGGGATGGATGCCTACTACCTTAGATTCATGCCACATTTCTCAGACTCGACAGCTCCGTTACGTAGCTTGCTTCGGAAGGATGCGCGCTGGCATTGGACCCCGGCTTGCCATGAGGCTCATCAAACAACAGCTCACCTCTCTCCCCACTTTGACCCATTGCAGCCTGACGGCACCTACTTTGGTCACCTGCGATGCCTCGGGGGTGGCACAGTGCTCTCCCAGATTCATGAAGGGGTGGAACGACCGGTGGCTTTTGCTTCCAGGGCCCTCAACCCCGCTGAGCAGAAGCATTCAGTAGGGGAGAGTGAAGCACTGGCTTGCTTATGGGCATGTGAACACTGGCATGTCTATCTCTATGGGCGGGCTTTCACCATACGCACAGACCATCAGGCTCTGACAGCATTGTTGGCGACCCAGGGGTTGGAACACAAACCCATGAGATTGTTGAGGTGGGTTGACAGGCTGAATCAGTACAATTTCAGCCTGGAGTTTATACCAGGGCGCGCTAACACAGTGGCAGACCTTCTGTCAAGAGCTGTCTCTGTGACAACGGAAATAGGCAAAGGAGCTCGTAGCACAGAAAATGACGATGACCTGGTTCAAATCCTGCATGGGCCTCTCAGCTCAGTAGTTACCTTGGCTGAGCTTCAGCAGGCCTCTGCTGATGATGAGACTCTTGGGACCCTTCGCTCTTACATCCAGGATGGCTGGCCAGCCAAGGCGGATGACCGCCTGCTCCCCTACTACCGTTTCCGGAATGAGTTCTCCTGCTGGGGGACGGTGTGCCTGGCTCGTGGACGCCGAGCAGTTGTTCCTGAGACCCTTAGATCCAGAGTACTTCACATGGCACATGAAGGGCACTTGGGGGTGGTCAAAGTGAAGCAACAGTGCCGTGATACAGTGTGGTGGCCTCGCATAGATTCAGATGTCAAAGAGCTGGTACGTAACTGTGCCTGCTGCCTTCTGAGCGGGAAGACTGGCCAGCCAGCTACAGCACCACTCAACCTGGCCCCATGGCCATCATCACCTTGGGAGCATATCCAGATCGATCTCTGTGGAGAACTTCATGGGGCACCTGCTCACGCACATTACCTCCTGGTTGTGCATGACTTGCATTCCAAATGGCCACAATTTTGTTCAACTGAGCTCTGTCACCACACATACCATCATCGGCCGACTGGAGGAACTGTTTAGACGGTGGGGGCTTCCCAGTGTTGTTACAACGGATAATGGACCCCAATTCATCTCAGCTGAGTTTACACAGTTTCTGACACTGCGTTCCATCAAGCACGTCAGGACAGCAGTGTTCCATACGGAGGGTAATGAAGGGGTGGAACGTCTTAATAAAACCCTTGAAAATGTGATTCGTGCCTGCCTGGAAGAAGGGAAGATCTTTACCTCTATTGAGCATTTGGGCATCAAAGCGCTCCACCTCGGGGGTGTCTCCGGCCCTGCTCATGTGAACTGAAGCAGCCCCTGGATTGCTTGAGGGCACAGCCTGTTTCCCCACGCAAAACTCCAGGTTTGCAGAAAGTCAGAGCCCGGGTCTTACGTTCCCAGGCTCGGATGAAGGGACACTTTGATGCCACACATCGAGTGCAGACCCCGTCACTTGCTGTTGGGGACTGGGTCAGGATCACACAGGCCCACTGCAGGAATAAATTGCAGTCATACTGGTCAGGTTCTCTTCGTGTCACTCAGCAACTGGGGTCGTACACCTACCGGCTAGAGAATGGGACACGGTGGCACTCGAACTGTCTGCACAGAGTCCCGGCACCGGAAATATCTATGACATCCACGTCACCAGCAGCGACGTTGGGTTGGCAGCTGATAGAGTTGTACATACATTTCTCTCATATTTGCTTTGTATTATTTTAACCTCTTTTCTCTTTCTGCTCATTTGAGGTCGTGCTCAGCTGGTATCTGGAAGGTTGCAGTCATCCTAAGCTGAAGGCTGTCTGGAGGCTGACATATTACAGATACTCAAAGATGCTGACGCCGACCTATTGCATTGAACTATGACATTAATGATAGTAGAACCAGTTTGAGGCTGTTTTTCCTTCCACACCTTGAGAGCAGCAAATGTAAATAAAATAAGACCGCCCCTGAAAGGTTATAAATATGGAAACCCTGGACCAAGATCTTCAGAGCGGGTGGAGACTGGTTTGAACATTCTCTGTCTGTTCTCCTTGTGCAAGTAAAATCTGATTTAAGAACTGACCCCTCTCTTGTCTTCCTTTCAGAGAAATGTTTCAGGTTGTTTGAACCTAACAGCAGCCCAGGCCAGGAACCAACCGGGTGTAGGGAGGTGTATCACCCAGAATGGAAGCTGAAGTTCTGCCAGCACGGCCACTGAGGATCAGAGACCCACCTATCTGGTACAGAGACTATGTGACTGGGTGATGCGGGTGGGAGAGCTGAAAGTCCCTGTTTCTGTGAAGGGGGGGAGAAATGTTATGTCTGAAAGTGTTTAGAGATGTGTTAAGATAGTTGCAGTTAACATAGTTTGTTAAGTAGTGAGTTACTGTGCTTTTAGGAGCTGTACAATAGGGCGTGGCAAGTGTGATGATAGGATGCGGGGGGTGGGGTGAGATTAAACAGGTGTGTTGAAGAACTGTGGTCCTTGTCTCCATGCGGACACAACAATCGCCCTGAGTGTATAGATGTCTAGAACATTTCTTTGTCTCTAGAGTCTCTGAATTCTCCAGTCACTTAAAGATTCCAGAGAAAAGAGTCTCATCTTAAATAAAATCTGGAGGGCTGCTCACCGGGTCCCTGGGGGCAGCAGGGGCAGCTGCATGGACTCTGTGCTGTTCTGGAGGCTGTCGGTGGACGGGTAGAGTTTGGCGTAGCGGCTCTTCCAGGCCAAACGGGTCAACATCTCCTTCTGAATCTGCTCCTTGTAGCAGTTCTGGCTCTGAGTCGTCAGCAGGCCTCGCATCTTCTGCGGGGAAAGCCCATGCAGCTGCTGACTCCACCTTCTCTTCCACTGCTTGAAGAAGTAAACCAAGGGCAAAAATGATTTTAGGAGAAAAAGTCTTTTTTCAGTCTGAACTCCATCATTTTGTAAAAAAAATGAATTTTAGGCTGAAATTGTTTGA
>NC_050516.1:5429889-5447166 GCF_002922805.2 Oryzias melastigma | reverse complement strand
CTAAAGCAAAAAGTCTGTGGAAAGTTAACAGAATGTTTTATGTTATTTCTGTGAGTTGGATGGAGTTCTTTCCTGAATATCTTCACCTGAGCTGTGGTCGGTGGTGTGAAGCAGAGCTGAGCTGCTGCCTGTGGACCAGGATCAGGTAACACTGTAACACGAAGAAACAGGAGACCAACACCTCCAATCAGAAACGCACCAGCCCCCTGTCCCTTTAATCTGCTCGTTTAGAGTCAGCAAAGACTGTCTGAAACATTAAATATAAGAGAGGCATTTATTGGAGCAGGTCCGCCACAGGAGCCCCCAACACCAGAGAGCAGGAAGGCACAAGACCACAGAGAGTGAAAGCTCCAACCCAGAAAAAACAACACCCCCACCGCTGTAGCAGGGGGCCCAACATGGGGCCCCACCCCAAGTGAGCCCCCCAGATGAACAACCCACTACCATGTGGGAGCCCTGACAATCCCCCCACCTCAACCACAGGCAAGGGAGATCCACCCTACGCTCCAGGCAACCAGCCACCATCACCGAGGGAGGTCCCGGAGACAGCAACGTAGGGCCACTTATTTTATGAGAAATCTCTTCATGCAAAATACAATAAACTTGATGTAAATAATACATTTGAGCACATTTTGAACTCCATTGTGAACAATACAGCAGGTTGGGAAAGGTGTCTTGAGGTTGAGCCCTTTCAGAGTAAGAGTCTCGTTCATTTATTTATTCATTCATTTTCTTTAGCCGTTTCTCTCTTTCAGTGTCACAGGGCTGCTGGAGCCTAACCCGGCTACTGATGGGTGAAGACCATTGACAGTAAAAATACTGGACTTCTCGAGCCATGAGGTCCCCCATTGGAAATGCCTTACCTCCACTCCTTGCGAAAGTAGGCCACCGCTTTCACCGTCACCTCCTGAAACGGCTATCACCATTTTGAAACGTCTGCAACCCATCTTCAGCGATTGGTCTGAGTCATAGCTGAGTCATGAATCTACAGGAAGTACTGTCGTCAATCTGGAGTGAGTTTATTCTGAGTCTCCGCCTCTTTCCACCCCTCTACCACGAGACCGCGGGATGTAAACAGATTCTACTTTAATACCTCAAGAGAATTGTACAAGTCATTGTTGAAGTCTTTGAGGGAGAACCATTCCAACATTTGATTCTGTCAGCGGTCCTTTTGGATTTACTTACATTTATTCCTTTTAGTCGAGATAAAAGGAGCATTTTGATGACGCCGCTGCAGAGCGGCACGAACCCCCCCCCCCCTCCCGCGCCGCAGCTTAGTGCTTAGCAGTACATAGACATGAACAAATGTTCAATAAACTTGTTCAGTAGACATAGACAATGGACATAAAATATATTTTTTGGCACAAATGGAACCCCATACAGCCGGCTGCACGAGTTGAGAAAGTCATGTGCCAATAATCACTTTCTAAAAATAAAAGTAAGGAATTCATTAATGTGGTCAAGTTAGGGGGTTTGTCAGGTTTCAAGCCCTAAAAGATTCCCTGCTTCAAGCCTGGTCAGTGTCACGCCCCCAAGAGTTTCTTACCCCACCATGATCGGTCGGTTCGTCAGCTTCGCACACAGCACTGTAAAAGTGCCATTCATGCGAAACTTGCCAGCTGCACCAACGTTGAACTTTCAAATTAAGGCGGGGGCTGCAAAATATTGACTTGGGGGGTGCAAATAGCCAGCGGGCTGCCAGTTGTTAGACCCCTGCTCTAGAAAATGTTTTTGTTGATGAAAGAGTTAACTGGCCAGATACTTTTTCTTAGGCGCCTTTGCTGTTGTCTGTATTTAGAATACTGTTATATACAGATGATACTGGTCTTTACGTTCAAGCAGAAACAAAGGATTAAGCTGCTGTATTTAGAGCAACATTTCAAAAACTCATGTCTTCACTCCAACCCCAAAAAACAAAAAAAAAACAGTCTGCATGGTCTTCTCTCACCAGGCATCGGGCAGTCAACAACCGGCTGTCATGGAAAATGGACAGAAAACATCTGGTTGAAAACTTAAAATATCTATTTAAATATATCTGGATATGTACTTACAGTCTGTATGTTTATTTTCCAGTTCACGTCTGAGCAGACGCGTGTCTTCAACTCACTGGCTTTTAAAGTCTTTTCAAGTTGCTCACAAGCGACTTTAACCACCAAGCTACTGCAAAAAGCTACTTCAACAAGGAGAGTTGAACATGGCATCGAAGAAAAATTTTGAAGCTGATTTGACGGAGCTCAAAATCGCGCTGGCTGATATTCAGCCTAAACTAACTCCGCTGCTGCTAATGGATGCTAAGATAACTGCACTGATGGAACTTGAGGCTAAGTCATCACCGCCGCTACGACTCGTGGAAGATTTCCGCCAGGAATAGGCACGTAACGAACAACAAGAAAATCTCCAAGGTCTCCGGGAGAGAAGAATGCACTGTCTCTATGTCATAATAATGAAGAAAGATTAAGTGGCTTGTTCCTAAACTGTGATGTAACACTGGTTCTGCACATATTCTTGATTTTCTACTTATTATTATTATTATTCTTTGATGAAAATAATCTGCATAAATTGTCTTTTCTAATGAGAATATTTTAATTTTTTTTGCATTGATTAACGTAGATGATTTTTCTTCCTGATAATGATTATCATCTGGGAAAGTCATTTGTATTGATCGGTGCCAGAGCTCTGGGATAATCATCATCGTCAGGAGAATCTTCTGTACTGATCGGTGCCGGAGGTCTGGAATATTTTCAGATGGTTATAGATAATCATCTGTTATGTTCTGGATTTCTGATGCTGGTTGGCGTGGGGATTTTTTCTGGCGATGATGATCTGAATGTGCTTTTACTTATGGTATTTATTGATGTGGATGATGTTTTCCTTACGATAATTGGCCGAGTATATTTAGATTATTGGTACTGATTTATATAAATGACTTGTCTGTGGAGGTTTGAAATCTGATTACATCACTGATCTTAAAGATCCTTAATAACCCGAATCTATGATTGTAGGGTATAAATATTTGATATAAAGTCCTGAACCAGATGTTGATAATTCATGTAGAGAAAATGGTATGGTTGAGCCAGGGTGGGATTATACAAGTTGGTTTCCTCCCACTCCGTTTAAAGTGATCAACTTGTGATTTATTATGTGATTTCATGTTTTATTACCCGATTGCTTGCAATGAACCATTTCATTCATTCATTTTGTTTTTACTGCCTCTGGACAACAAATGTAATTTGGTTTTTGTGCTACTTCTGGCCCATTTATGTTCTAGCTATGCTAAAACACTTGTTTAAATAAACAAAAGCTTTTAAGTACAAAAAGATCAAGAAAGAAAACAGAACTTCATATTGAAGTACAGATGTCTTTAAGATGAAGATTTAAGGTCTGTTTAATCCAAAGAATAGAAATCCCAGACAAAAAAGTTGTTTTCCTTCCAGTTTATTTCAATTATCAAATGTACAGTACATCACGTTCAGCGCTTAGTTTCACATGAAAACACCCTCCAATGATACAAATTAAATGCCCCCCGCCCCCAAGTATCAAAAGTAGTAGTGAAAAGTCAGCAGCTCAAAGACAGACCCGGAAAGGTTTGACCACAAACCGGATCAAGGACGATCATCTGCTCAGAGGCCGGGTGTGGAGCGGATCGCCTCACCTGATCGTGGTCTGAACCCCGACCTGTCACCCTGCATGTTGACGAGTGTTGGACTGAAGGCCACACCTGTGTGTGAGGACTTCTGGGAGTTGAGCTAGTCATGGACATCAGCAGCGGTCAGTAGTTACTCACAGGCAGACCTCTTGGGTTGGAACTCCAGTGATCTCTGCAGCTGAGATGTTTGGCTTCATGGGACAGAAGACCCAGACGTGCTTGTTTCTGTCTTCTGTCTGTAAAAGTGCGTTGTTTTCCAGTTTCAATCGTTTGGAACATTTTAGAAACATACAGTCAAACTTCATTCAAATAAAATCAAGTGCAAAAACATTTGATCATCTCAGGGAAACATTCATTATGTTGAGATTCTGTTTCTTTACATCCGATTCTGTCAGAACTGTTTTCAGTGTCCAGATCTTTAGAGTTTTGATGGTTTCTTAGGGTTATGTGAGCAGCTTTGTGGTCCTCTCAAACCTTCATGCAGAAGCTCTCTAACAGGACTCTCCACTGAAACACAGACGCTGCAGGAAACCCGGCCGTCAGTTTCCTGCTGCATCATGACACAACAACGTTAAACGGGGATCCTGGGATGTGATCGTCACCCCACTTCACGACCAGGATGTAATTTCCGCGTTCCTTCAGGATATAGGTGACGTTGTACTGCAGGTTCCCCATGTGTTTGACCAGAACCTCCTCACAGGGGGCTTGAGGGCCGTACACTCCCACCAGGAGCATGTTCTTCCCTGAAGGAACAACCCGAAAACAGCTTGGTTTATACATGACCCACCCAGATCCAGAATTTTTCCTTCAGACAGGTCTCTAGGCTCAGTCGTGAAGGTCTTACCGGCTTTGCTGCAGTCCAAGGTGAAGCTGCTCCCCTGACCCACGGAGGCCTTGGAGAGTCCGGGACCCCGACTCACCACCTTGCTGGCGTCGGAGCTGCCAGGTCTGGACGCGGCGCTCTGACTGAAGCTGCTGGACACCCGGATGGATGGATCCAGGGTCAGGGTCGACGTCTCACTCATGTTCGTCACATTGATGAGGCGAGAACCTGAGAAGCAGCAAAGGAAGTTGGACTCGTGCAGACGAGGGCTTGCTCTGCGTTTCCATAGCTCAGGAGGAGCAAAGGTCATGTGTCCTAAACTTTAAGCTTTAAGAATAACAGCTGATGAAGACAACTGAGTCAGAGGAGGTAAACATTTCGTCATAGGAATATTTTGGCTCCACAGATGAAGATCTGTGATCATTTTGACAAATTCGTCCATCAGATCAGGATCAGTGGTCACATGACCCACAAGGTTTAAACCCAGCCAACTGGTAGCTAGTCAAGGAGCGCTTTGTCTGCCAGTTAAAGCTGTGAATGTGACAAATGAAATCTCTGAATCTTTGCGTCACTTTCTGAACAGCAGATCTACAGTTGAGAACTTGACAATCACCTGTCAGTCAAAGACTCTGCCCCCTCGGACACAATTTTATTGTGAATATTCTAACATGTCATCTTCTTTGTCCTCCAAGATTTCATGTCTAGAAAACTTTTACCTCTGGGGGGCCCAGGGCTAATATTGTGTGGGGCCAAAACAATTTTGTAAGTAACATTTTTCATGTAAACAAGAAAAACTAATAATAAAACCTGATTTATGTAATTACCTTCCATTTAAACTCTCTCCACAGCCCTGAGTTGGAAACCAAGTGTGCTTCAGTGAATATCTCCTCCCATTTTTCGTCTGTAATTTGAGTGCCGATCTCAGATTCCCATCGATTCCTTATACTAGAGGTAGTATTGGTGTTCAAGTGTAAAAATGCTTTATAAAACTGACTTATAGCTCTTGGCAATACATTGCCCTGTTGGACCTTAATAAGCAACTCCTCAATGTATGAAGGTTCTAGAACTTTCTTCCATTCACTATGTTTTGTTAGGAAGCTCCTCAACTGAAGATATCTAAAAAAGTCAGAAGAGGGAAGCCAAAATCGACCTCTCAGCTGTTCGAAAGAATTCATGCACCCATTCTTTATTACATGGTAAAGTTTGCTATGACCAAGAGTTGACCACATTTTGGAGCCCCTATCTGTGACTGGAGGGGTAAAACCTTGAAGAGAGGAGATGCTAGATAGAATTGAAATTTGTTGTGGGAGACCAAATGACTGTTTGATTTTTCGCCATGTTATAAGTGTGGCCCGAGTCTATTCGCCCATACGTATATCCCTAATTGGGACATTTGAGAACACTAAATTTTCCAACTGGCTGTCACACAGGCTTTTCTCTATATTGAGCCACTGAGAGTCTGACCAATCCTGTATCCAAATCATCAATGGTCTCATTTGAGCTGCCCAAAAATAGTATTTAAAATTTGGGACAGCAAGTCCTCCTTGTGGTTTTAACAGTTTTAATGTTTGCCACTTCATCCTTGGGCGTTTACCCTGCCATATGAATTTGGAGACCAGTTTATCTAATTCATCAAATGTGGAATATTAATAGGGAGCATCTGGAAGTCGTGGTAATACACAAATTCAAATTTTTAACATTAAAATTAGTACTGTCACGTGATTAATATTTTTGGGATTAATTAATTCAAGTCAAGACAAGTCAGCTTTATTTGTTAAATATACTGTGATACACAGCTTCTTCACCTTTCAGCTTATCCCATTTTGGGGTCGCAAACTGCACTCACTGTTTCCCATCAGTGATTTGGCCTGACCCAACCCTGTACTTGAGGGGCACAGGGACCCAGTTAGGCAGCAGCGTCAAGGGTCTTGCCTAAGGACCCAATCTGGGTGGGGATCAATGGACAACCCTGGGAATCGAACCCAGGTGCTAGCTCTACACTTAGCCCACTGAGCCATCCAGCTGCTCTATACTGTGATACACAGCAGATGAAATGTCCTTCCTCTCAACCCACAGTGCAAATAGCAATTATAGTAGCAGTAATAAAAATAGAAATAATAGCAGAAGCATATTATTTACAAATATACAAAACGAAGGACTATAAAGTGGCAAAAGAGCAAAGTCTTTGGTCAGGAGGATGTTCAGATGCAGGAGGGTGGGGGTTCAGTTCGAGTTTGTAGCAGGGGGTGGGGGCAGAGGGGGGAGTGCTGGGAGTGAGTTCAGTTTCCTGATGGCCTGGTGGAGAAAACTGTCCCTGAGCCTGCTGGTTCTGGCCCGGAGACTTTTCAGTCTCCTTCCTGATGGCAGCAGGCTGAAGTGGCTCTGGGATGGGTGAGATGGGTCACCTGTAATCCTGATGGCCTTGCGGGTGAGGCGGGAGTGGTAAACGTCACAGAGGTCAGTGAGAGGGACACCAATGATCTTCTCAGCTGTTCTCACAATGCGCTGCAGAGACTTCCTGCAGGATGCAGTGCAGGCTCCGTACCACACAGTGATCCAGCTGGTCAGGATGCTCTCAATGGCCCCAGTGTAGAAGGTCTCCATGATGGGGCGAGGAACTCTGGCCCTCTTCAGTTTGTGGGAGAAGTACAGGCGTTGTTGAGCTTTTTTGGCCAGTGATGCGGTGTTGTGGTTCCACGACAGGTCTTCAGAGATGTGCACACCCATGAACTTGGTGCAGCTCACCCTTTCCACTGCAGCTCCATTGATGGTCAGTGGGGCGTGCTGGGTGTGAGCTCTCCTAAAGTCCACAATCATCTCCTTTGTCTTCTCCACATTCAGATGGAGATTGTTCTCCCTGCACCACGAAGCCAGCCTGCACACTTCACTCCTGTAGGGGGTCTCATCGTTGTTGTTGATGAGACCCACCACTGTTGTGTCATCCACAAACTTGATGAAGAGGTTGGAGCTTGATGATGAAGCGCAGTCATGAGTCAGGAGGGTGAAGAGGAGGGGGCTCAGCACACATCCTTGGGGAACCCCCGTGTTTATTGTGATGGTATTGGATGTGTTGTTGCCGACTCGAACTGCTTGTGGTCTCCCTGTCAGAAAGTCCAGCAGCCAGTTGAGGGAGGTGTTGAGTCCCAGGTGGTCCAGCTTGTGGATGAGCTGCTGGGGGATGATGGTGTTGAGCGCTGAGCTGAAGTCGATGAACAGCTTTCTGACATGTAAGCCCTTGGTTTCCAGATGAGTGAGGGCTGAGTGGAGGGCTGTAGAGATTGCGTCATCAGTTGAGCCGTGGGACTGATATGCAAACTGGTAGGGGTCCAGAGTGGTGGGGAGAGCAGACTTGATGTGCTGCATGACTAGCCGCTCAAAGCACTTCATGAGGATGGGGGTGAGAGCGATTGGGCGGTAGTCATTGCAGCAGGAGGTGGATGACTTCTTTGGAACTGGGATGATGGTGGTGGCCTTGAAGCACAAGGGAACAACCGCCTGGCTCAGGGAGAGGTTGAAGATGTCTGTGAAGACATCTGTGAGCTCATCAGCACAGTCCCTCAGGACACAGCCGGGGATGTTGTCAGGCCCTGGGGCTTTCTGTGTCCTTACTCCTCTTAGTGCTCTCCTCACGCTGTCAGGTGAAAGCATCAGCACCAGGTCGTCAGGAGGAGGAGGAGTTTTCTGTGCTGAAGTGCGGTTGTATGCTTCAAAGCGGGCAAAGAAGACATTGAGCTGGTCCAGTACATGGGTGGAATTATCACAGGTCTGTGGGAGGGGCTTGTAATCCGTGATGGTGTGAATCTCCCGCCACAGGTTCCTGGTGTCTCTGCTGACCCTGAAGCGGTCAGCGGTCCTCTGGGACTCTCTCTCTTCGAGACAGGTTGGCTCTGGCTGTTCTCACAGCAGCTTCGCCTCCAGCTCTGAAGGCAGCGTTCCATTTGTCTGTGGACTTCTCTCGTCAGCCATGGCTTTTGGTTGGCTCGGGTGGTGACAGTCGGAGTACTAGTGGAGGTCAGTGACTCCGCCGTGGCTGGCCGCCTGTCTGAATACACTCCAATCAGTGGTGGCGAAGCAGTCCTGCAGAGCCTCAGAAGATCCCTCAGGCCACATCCAGACCACTTTTGTAGCTGGTCTGATGACTTTAATCTTTGGCCTGTATGCTGGCATTAGCATGACAGTGGTGTGGTCCCCAGGTTGGGGAGGGCCCTGTCTGCTCCTCTGTGTGAGGTGTAGACATTGTCCAGGATGTTGTTACCGGGGGAAATCCCGCGGGGGTGGACTTTTTAATTTTGATGTGTAATTAATTAGTCTAATTACTCGATTTTAATCGCAATTTTTTAACCCAAATAAAATGCTGTTAAAGGCCTAATTTTGAGGTACTTTATTTAAGTTTGTGACATTGTTGCGCAGTAAGTAGTAGTTAGTAATTAATAAAAAAAAAATATTACAGAAAAACTGTCATAAGGTTCAGGTGTAGCCATTGCACGCTGGTCCAAGTTCATACATTCAGAAGGAAAGTCAAGCTAAGGTTGAAGTCACCGCGGGTTCCAATCCGAAGCTGCCTCTCCTCACCTGTGACTCGGGCCTTGAAGGGACTGCCGCTGATGTGGTTGGGTCCTCCGTACTTGATGCTGATCAGGTAATTTCCAGGGGCCATGGGAGTGTACTGCACCTTGTAGCCCTCCGGGACCTCCTGACACTCCATCTTCACTTTGGAGGGACCCTCAATGGTCACCGCCAAAGACCCAGGACCCCCTTTGGTGTTGATGATGAACTCTGACTGCACTCCTGTGCAGGGATGAAAGGTTCCTCAGCCGTGACAACATCAGCAGCAGCAGCAGGGAGACTGAAGCTGAGAGCTTTCAGGTCAGCAGACGTTAACTCACCTGTGGTGCCTCTCTCCAGTCCAGCTCCATAAGCAGTGACCAGACTAGAATCTCCGGTCTGTCCTGGTTCTCCCACACGGACCTGGAACGGACTTCCTGGGATGTGGGATCCGTTGAATTTCACATCGATGGTATGGATGCCGTTCTCCCTCGGGATGAAGCGGATGGCGTACATGTCTGTTGGAGAACGCAAATGAGGTTTACCTGGACCTCCGAGTCCTCCCCGCCACCCTGACCCGAGAAGAACCCAAACCCACCTCGGTCCAGCTCCGTGACCACACACTCCTCCAGGGCTCCGGAGGGGCTGTGCACCTTGGCCTCCATCTTGCCCTGCGCTCCATTCAGATGTACTGCAAAGGATGCTGGGTGATTGACCTTTAGACCAGACTCCTGCAGGACGCAGATACACACAGTCAGTGCACAGGGGGGCAGATGGGGGAAACAGACACGGATCGGGTTTAAAGTCTTATTCCTCAGTTTGGTTCTCCTCTTGTTTCCACTCTGACCCGAGTCGGAACAGCTGACTCGGTGACCCGAGTCGGAACAGCTGACTCGGTGACCCGGGCAGGAACAGCTGACTCGGTGACCTGAGTCGGAACAGCTGACTCGGTGACCCGGGCAGGAACAGCTGACTCGGTGACCCGAGTCGGAACAGCTGACTCGGTGACCCGAGTCGGAACAGCTGACTCGGTGACCCGGGAAGGAACAGCTGACTCGGTGACCCGAGCCGGAACAGCTGGCTCGGTGACCCGAGTCGGAACAGCTGACTCGGTGACCCGGGCAGGAACAGCTGACTCGGTGACCCGAGTCGGAACAGCTGACTCGGTGACCCGGGCAGGAACAGCTGACTCTGTGACCCGGGCAGGAACAGCTGACTCGGTGACCCGGGCAGGAACAGCTGAGCTGACATTTTGGGTACATTTGTTTTCTCTCAGTCTGTGATATAGAATGTCTAAGTGAAACCTTATTTAAAATGCATATGTTTCCGGTTGTTCAGACATGTCCAAAACGCGGACAAATCCACCAAATTTAATCCCGCCTCTTTTAAAAATGCAACAAATACGGCCACCAGCTCCGTTTACAAAAGCAAATCTATAAAAGCTATTCATGACATCGCCAAAAGATGGCAGCAGTGCTGCAGTCTGTCTGCAACAACGTGATAAGTAAACTCGTGTTCACATGGATCGGCCATTTTGAAAACTACGACTGGGTTTTACCTGCACATTTTCATGTGTAAAAATGACCTAAACTTTTATTTTCTTCTCATAGATGAGAAAACTTCTCTGTAGTTTGGAGCAGTTTTTATACTTAAAGCTTTGTTCTTTTCTTGAAAATAATCTGCGTATCAAAACAAACGTTCAGAAACAATCTTAGCCTTCGAGCCAATTATAACGTTGAATTTCATATTTAATTCAACATAAATGTAGAAATACAGTATTTATATTTAGACTTTGTGTTGTGTTTGTGTTTCTTGGATTAAAGTAAAAATTCAGTGTTTTTTGGTCTTCATGTTTTTAAATAACCTTCAGCTGCTGAGATTGTTTGAAGTTTTTTTTTTCTTCATCTATTTTGTATTTTATTGAAAGTTATCTTGTTAAAACTAAGAATTTTTGTAAAGTAAAGAGATGAAAATGATGTCCTCCTCTAGCTTTGAAGGGTAACCAAACCCTAAATCAACTTCTTTTGTCTGTTGGCCTCCATAAATGGGGCTTTAAAAGTGCTGTCTGTTGGTCATCGACACCTTTGACAAATTAAAATAAACATGTTTAGCTAAAAACCGTCTGTGCGTTGCCCCCTATAGGTTGAATCGAGGTATGGCAAATGGTGTATACTTGTATATTCATTCACCCATTCACACACTGATGGTGGCTCCACTCCTGAACACTGGTGCCAACCTTCCACCAGAGGTAATGTGGGGTTCAGTGTCTTGCCCAAGGACACTTAGATACATGGGCGGGCAAGACGGGAATCAAACTTGCAATTTTCCAACCAGGAGTCGACTGCCCTACCGCTGCACCACGGCCCCCTGGTATTACAGTTGAATTTTGTGATTGGTCAAGCCATGTAAGTCTCGCATCATTTCAGAAGGCTCACGTCATGACCTGCAGCTATAGTAATGATAACAGTCCTGCCCCCAAGCCCCACCCCTCTGACTGGATTTTCGCATTTCGGCTGTGGGTGGAGTCCGCCTCCAACTTCCTGTTTGGTTACCCTTCAAGCAGACACCTGATGGAGAGTCACTCGTTCATTTCCTGTCTGCTCTTTCTGGAGCAGAACGCGACTTTTTCAGCTCCAAAAATGAAACTTGTGCTGCGTTCAATGTCCTTTTAAAAGGTGGAAATCAGAGCTTTGAATGTTTTCTACTATTTTTTTACCTAACAAGGTATATGAATGGACAGAATTCAGAAAACAAAGGGGTTCCATATTCATCAGGTGGTCCTTTACCTGTGTTTGAAGAGTTAGATGTTTCCCAGATCAGGTTTAGATGAAAACAGCGACAACAGAAGCTAACATCTCCTGATCTTCACTGTTCTGCCTGATACGTCTTTGTTTTTTATTTCCTCTTTCACACTTAAATCCGTTCCCTAATCCACTCTTTTCTCTGTTCTGCGTCAAACTGAGACTCCTGCAGCGTTTTTCTGACAGCACTCGGCAGTAACCTCCCAAAGCAAAAGGGGCGGAGCGGAAGGGGGCGTGTCTACTAGAGACCTGCAGTCACAGCCCACCATAATGAGGATGAAGATGGGCTGTTAAAAGCCTTTAAATGAAGCACAAGAGAAACACCAGAGCTCCACACCAAACATCAGAAGGGAAGATCACAGCCAGGCAAACACGTGTGAAGTTGGTTTAGCAGAAACCTTTAGCTTTCTCACTTCATAAGTCGTGAATCTGTTTTGTGCTCATTGATCAAAACAACTTTTCCTCCTAGTAGCCTGCAAGAACCATCATTTAAAGATCAAATTTTTCAGAAATTCTCTGTAAAACCTTTATGGTTTCTGCATCATTAGAATATATTTGGGAATTAGTTTGACACACTTTGAAATTACTGAAACCATATGTTTTGCCATTTACAAATTTAGTAAAAACTTTCAATATAATTTATTGAGCTTACCAAGAGGTCAAGATCAGTTTTTTGCCGAGTTTTTCTTTCTACTTCTTTAAATGTTGTAATTTTCTTTAGTTGTTGAACTGTTTCCTCTTCAGTGAGCAGCTGCTGCTGTCAGGATCCACACATACTTTCTTCATAGCTACTTTCAATATCACTTATTATGGATTTGATTGAGTTCAAGAGCATCTCACTACAATAACCAGCTGAAACGAGTCTCAAACTGCAAAAACCAAATGTTCATTGAATCCATCCATGTTTGCTTGGCTGTGTTCACATTTGTGGGAGAAGCTGCATCAAATCAGGACAGAGGGTTGACTGCAGTGGGCAGAGGAGAAACCTCATATGCTTAGCTTCTATCATTTTAAAATCTCACTAAATAAATGCTACATATGAGGATGATACAACAACATGAACATTAATTGTAAAAACAATTGTGAAATAAAGTTTTTTTGTAAGATATTGGTTAATCTCATCAACTGGACCTGGAAAGGTGTTGTGCCAAGATCTGTTTCCCATGCCAGAATTTATTTCCCCTGTCCTGGCACAACTTTAGGCATCATTGATTTGTTTTGTAACGCTCACATTAAATGTAAAAAGAAGGTGGATGTTTACGATATACTTTAATGTCTGCTGTTAAATGCATCCATAACACAGACACTTTAATAAATCATGTTTCTTATCCTAATTTAGCCAAACAAAAGTTGGATTTTTTTATTTACACAAAAAACTTTTGTTGTTTTTCATAGAATATGTAAAAAAAGACAATAAACTCAAAAAAGCCCCAGAATAAAGTATATCGTAAACATCCACCTTCATTTTACTCTTTTTGGGACAAAATAAGAATGCTACAAAACAAATCAAACATGCCAGAGACAGAGGAAACAAATTCTGGCAGGGGAAACATATCTTAGCACAACACCTAAAGAACTGGATTCTGCCCACTAGTGTTGAATTTAACCACCTTTAGTTTTATTTTTCCGACAAACGATTAACTTCCTCTAAAAAAAAACCTCAAATATAAAACTGTTTTCACATTTCTCCGGGTCCTGATGCAGCAGATCTGCTGAAATGCTATCAATTTCCGAACGGAGAACAATAAAGATTTGGGTGTTTGAAGCTATCAGACATGGTGGAGCAGTCAAACCCTCAGCCAACGCGTTGATGCAGCTGCATCCCAGAGCCCTCTAGCAAAGCCAGTTTCTCTGGGTGTGGAGGTGTCTCCTCGTGCCTCACCTGAAGGCCGGCAACAGTGAGGCGGCGGGCGTCGTTGGCTGGAGCCACAACTGGGACCAGGAAGGGGCTTTCAGGAATGTGCTGCTCGTTAAACTTCACGGAAACCTCGTAATCTCCTGCAGGAACAGGTGAAGGAGAAGTTACACAGGCGGAATTTCTTCAGACAAATCCAAGCTGAGGTGGCGTCCTCTACCAGGGTCCTGAGCAATGTAGGCCACGCCGCAGGTTCCATCTTTGCGGTCGTCGAAGGAGATGTCCGCCCTGCTGGGTCCCTCCACCGCCACCGACAGCCCGCCAGCACCGGCCTCCCTGGTCCAGATGCTGAACTCAGCTGGAGGGTGAGAGCAGCCACAGTGAGCATGTGAACATCAGCGCACCTCCACGACGGTGGCGGCAGGGGCCGTACCTGGCTCTCCAACCATGGCTCCCTCCAGCCCTGGACCTCCAGCCTTCACTTTGGCAGCCCCGCCCTCTCCCAGCGGGCCCACAGTGAACTGGAAGGGGCTGCCGGGCACGTGCACGCCCCTGTACTTCACGCTCACGCTGTGCACGCCCATCTCGGAGGGCACAAACCGCACAGAGTAGGTGTCGTTGCCAACGGCAACCAGCTCGGCAGGCTGGCTGGCTCGAGAGGGCGCCGTGACTGTGGCGGAGACATCCTGTGGGTCGATGGCTGCCGAAAACACAAACGACGTTACACCCCCTCACTTCCCTCCTCCTGCATCTTTACAGTTTCCCTTTGCTATCTGGTGAGCCGTGGATCAGCTGAGGAGCACAGGTATGAGGAGAAAAGGAAGTAGCTGCATGCCTTCAAAGTAAAAGCCTCATATTCTATAGTGACTCATCAGTTTAGATGGTGGTGAGGGTGTGGGGGGTCCTGCAGATCACCTGGTACCAACATCAAAGATGAACAGCAGATAAAAACATGAAGGTGTGAAGTTTAGCAAACCTGGTGCCGCACCCCCACTTTTACCAACGCACCCTCCGCCCCGCCGCGTCCGACTGAGCCGGGAGCGTCAGCCACCCAGACGCCGCGCGCCGTTCTGGCTCCGCCCGCCAGCACCAGACCAGAGAGGCCTGAAATGAGCCGGACCCCCCCGGGGGAGCAGCTCTGGTGGCGGGTGGCAGCAGGGGGGCGGGCCATGCCGCAGTGGGAGGACCTCCCCGGCAGCCAGAGGGAGCAGAAGGAGGTGTGAGAGAAGAGTTGTTGAGACAAGACCAGGAGGAACCAAGTCACTGAAGGAGACAGGAGGAGGACGGGAGGGGGAGAGGAGCAGGCAGAACGGGTCAGAACAAAAGGACACAGAGCAGAACAGTCGGGTTGAGGCGCTTTCATGCCGGGATGGTGGCGTGGACTCAGTTGGACTGAAGGCCAAAACGTTTCAGAAGAACTTTCTACAGTCTTTTATGTATCGCATTTGCAAAATTTCTTTGGCGTCCCTCCACTTCACCTCAGTGGAGATTTCCAAAAACTTCTTTAAAGGTTTACCAAACCTCTTACTCTCAGTTGAACGGTTTTATTTTTCATAAAATCTTTGATTTTAGAGTTCACTTTAAAAATCCAGCAAAGTTCTGGTTTACATGCGACCAGAGCCCCCATTGTGTGGTCCCACCTGAGTTCAGGTGGGCTCCTCCCACCTGAACTCGACTGCTGCTGGTAAAGAATTCTAGTGCTAAAGCTGCCGGTGTGAAAGCGTCCCGAGTGGGAAAAGGAAGAGACGGGAAACAGGAAGTGATGGAGAGTCCAAGTTCTACGGAGGATCCACCAACTCACCGACCAGGTACAGGTGGGTGTGGGGGTGTGTGTGTGTGTGTGTGTGAGTACCTGGTATCTTCAGGTTCAGATCACACACACTTCCGACACTGGCGAGGGATGCAGCCCTCTGGCGCCGGCTGATGCTCTCCCGTATGCGGCCCTCACCGGTCACTCGCACCGTGAAGGGGCTTCCTGTGGTCACAGTCAGAGTATTGGTCAAGATCAAAGCCTCCTTTCTCCTCTCAGGAGAACCGCTCAGATCTGGAGGAGGAGTCAAAGCTCCAGTTCTGACCTGGGACGTGCTGCTCTGCGAAGCGGATGGAGACGATGTAGTTCCCGGGTTCGGTTGGACAGTAGGTGACTCCACAGGTGCCGTTCTCCAAGTCCTGCGTCTGGATGTCCACCTTACTCGGACCTTCGATGGCCAGAGCCAGACCTCCATAGCCTGAGAGGACGTTCAGACGTTACTACCACCTACGTTACCCACTGCTGCGGCAAGAACGGCGAAACTCCGCCCACCAGCCTCCTGCGTGTCGACCACAAAGCTGGCGTCCTCGAAGGTGGTGCCCTGAACCAGGCCGTCGCCATGAACTTTGACCCGGCTTGCGTCGCCAATCTCAGACTGGACCACCATGATGCTGATGGGGCTGTTAGCAACGTGCTGGCCGTTCTTCAGGATGCTGACCTGGTGCTCGCCCACCTCACGGGGGATGAAGGAAATGCCTACAGGAGGACGGAGAGACGTGAGGACCTCAGCGGGACAGTGAGAATGTTCCGTCTCCACGCTCTGACCGATGTGGCTGTTGGGCATCCTCTTCAGCAGACATGGCTCGTCCCGGCCCGACGGCGACCGGATGCTGGCGGTCAGCAGGCTGAGGTCCGTCTCGTTGATGTCCAGACAGAAGTCTGCGGCTGAACCCAGTTTGACCTGCGAGCGCCGCTGGTTGTTCTCTGAAAGACACCGCAAATGAAAACCAGTCTTCCTTTTCCGTGCGTGCATCTGAGTCCGTGACCAACCGGCGATCCTGGCGGTGAAGGGGCTGCCGGCGATGTGCTCGTCATTGTATTTGACCAGGATCTTGTAGCTTCCCGGCAGCGTGGGCAGGTAGCTGACTGTGCACGTCCCGTCTTTGTTGTCCACACAGCTGATGTCCGCTTTGGACGGACCCTCGATCGCCAAGTCAAGACCTCCTGGAAATAGAAAGTAGAGCACAAAAAAAAGCTGAACTCCAAAATAAAAGGTTCGAGTACAAAAAAATGTTTCTGTTTCAAAATTGCAGAAAATTCAGGTTCAAAACCCCTCATCAAATTATTTACTTGAAAGAAGAAATGTTTACCGTTCTTTGCTTCCATACATAAAAAAAATCTATCCACACTTCAACTGATGACTTTTAAGCACTTATTGGAAAAAATAAAAATAAAAAGACACATAATTTTCTCCTCATAAGTTTAAACTCCTGCTTTCATTTAACTAATTTTTTTTTTTAGACATTTATCCGACAGAGTATTGGACCACCATAAAGGCAAGGCAAGTTTATTTGTATAGCACATTTCATGTACAAAGACAATTCAAAGTGCTTTACATAAAACATTGAAAGAAACAATCAAAAGAAATAGTAAACGTGTGATTATTAAAATAAAAGAGAGTAAAAAGATTTTTATTTAAAACAAGAATAAACAGTGCAGATGTAAACTTTTGAATACATATTAATCAAATCCAACTGAGAAAGAAATAGTAAAAATGTGATCATTTAAATAAAATTAAAAGAAAGTAAAAACATTTTAATTTAAAACAAGCATAGATAGACAGTGTGGGCGTAAACT
>NC_050516.1:5419511-5423122 GCF_002922805.2 Oryzias melastigma | reverse complement strand
GCAGGAGAAAATCCTTTTGTTTAAAGTAAAAAAGAAAAATAAATCTGACCCGATGGATTAAAAGTATTCAAAAGTTATTGCTGGTGTGATTAAAAAAAGAAAATAATCAGCGAAAAGCAGAAGGGAGAGCAAAGAAATGTGCGTCCGCACTCTAGCAAAGCAGGAAGTGAAAAAAACAAAACATTAACAAGTTTATGAGAAAAAAGTTTTACATTTAGGCTTCAACAAGTTGTGATTTATCAAGAAAAGTTATGTTTTTTTCAAAAATAAAATGTTTATATTATATTTAAAATTGTTCCAAGACAGTCAGACATTACTTGCTTAATTTATGATGCCAAAGTTCAGAGAAATCAGTCAGAAATAAAAAAAATCCCAATTAATCTGCTTTACTTTGTTTGCAAATGTACAATTTTATAATTATTTACCTTGAAAAGTTATGACTCTTCTCAAAATTTAACTTTCTTCTTTGAAATTTCGGACTTTATTCTGATGTCTTGATTTTGTTCTCTTAATACTCCGTCATACATTTGAGCTTTAAACATTAGGTAATATGACTCTTTAGTTATTAAAAGATAAATAGACAGAAACATGAATGACTTTTCTAAGGATTTTCTAAGGTTTTTGGACTCAAATTTCTGTAGCTACATTTTTTTTAAATACTTCTCTGGAGAATTTTACAGCAGAAACGTGCACAAATGTGAAAACTGCAATACAGTTCACACCAATCCAGTAGTAGTAAAAAAAAAAAAGATCTTTAGGTTCTGTTTTGTTGTGAACAGGAAGCTGAAAGCATCTAAAGCAGAAAAAGTAAAAAGAAAAAAAGTATAAGTGGTTTTCTTTGTCTTTAAAACAGGAGCAGAAAACCCACTATTGAAGACAAACAAGGAAATAAATGAGGAAATTTGATAAAAACGGGTTTGCAGTTGGGGTTTTCCTGAATCATTTTTCCACATTGTCTCCCATGTTTGGCAGTTTTGATCAGAAAACGAGGGAGCAGGACTCCTGACCTTCAGAGGCGTCCTCCGTGTACACGGTGAAGGAGGCCATCCTGTTGGCGGTGCCGTAACTCAGCCCGGGGCCGTAGGCGGTGACACTGGGGCTGCTGGCGTGGTTCACATAGAACTGAAGTGGCGACTCTGAAACACAGGAGAGACCCGTCTAAGCAAAAACACGAAGACCAGAGAGGGAGGAGCTCGCCATGACCATCCCATCACCGCGTTAACAGAGAAGATCCACAACGTCAGCTCAGGAAATCTAAATATTTCAGATACAACTGCTCTTTTAAATAATTTATTTAAAATAAAAGTTCCAGAACAAACATTCCCAGCTGGGGCAACATCAGAACAAAAACCTCTTTACTGCTCTAGCCAAGAGTTTCATCATTTTTTTTATTATCTTCTGGTCAAAACTGAAGAAGCTGCAGTTGCTTTTCCAAACACCAGGTCTCACTATTTCACCTTTAAGCCCCAATGAATCTGATGGAAGAAATTACTGTATCCTCCATCCAGGAATGTTTACAGTGCTGTGTGTGGGGGTGTGTGTGTGTGGGGGGGGCACCTGGAATGTGCGTGTCGTTGTATTTGATGTGCATCTCATGCAGGCCGGCTTCAGTGGGGGCATACTGCACAGTGAACGTCCCGTCTGCGTTGTGTGTGATCTGCGGTTGCGCCGACTTTCCTGAAGGCATCAGAACTTCCCCTGAGAAAAAAAAAAAAAATTAGATTTTCTTTAGTGACAAACATGCTTTTAACTTCAGGAGTAATGCTTGCTTTCTTAAAAGAACCTGAGAACAGCCTGCACACATGAAAGCTGATCTCTGACAGGAAGAGCAATAAAAATCCTTAACATCACCGCTGAAGAGCTTGACTAGAATGAGGATTTCTCAGCTGATGAGGGTTCCAAATTTACACATTTTGACTGTGAACATCTTTTTATTTTATTAAAATAAGAGATAGTTGTTGCTTGTTTTCTGTTGTGAATGACTGCTAACCAAAGTGGTTTTTGAAGCATACTTTTCCTGTAATCACATTTTTGTTTACATTTTGATGGTGCAGTCATACATTTTATGTTATGGAAACACATACACTGCTCACAAAAATTAAAGGAACACTTTTTTTATTGGGCCTGACATGNCAGCTGTCTTCATTTAGTCAATCAATCTCAGTGTATTTAAGTGTCGGGTCATCTCTTCTGTTTTGTTCTGACTTTGGGTTGGATCTCCATGGGTTTTTGTCATGTTTCAGTTAATTAAATGTTTTAAGTTTCTGCCACCAAGTCTTGTCTCCTGCGTATGGGTCCTCCACCACTTCATTAAAATTAGCATATTTTGAAATCAAGTTAATTAAAAAAAAAACCAATGTCACTATTCTCATTGGTATATACATTTGTAGTAAATGTCTTGCACTTTATCCAGTTAGTTTTATTTTTAGCTCATCTCATGTTGCAGTAACTCCAGAAAGCCAAGTTTGTTTATAAAACATTTCTATTTTCTCACAACTGACTCAATTATCGTTCATTATAGGTCTCTGTGTGGGTTTCAACCCACAGTTTCTTTGTCTTTAATTTGCTAGGTAACACAGAGCCTGTTTACAACCCCACAAAAGTCAGATTACTTTGAATAATCAAAGTTAAAAGGCCAATAAAAAGCGTGGCCATCAGAATGTAAAAGGACTTTAATGAAACGAGACTTCGTTGGAAAATTAAAAATTGATAAAAAGATTTATCTCTATATTCTGTATTTTCTGCTGGGGTGCATTTAAAGGCCTTTAACTTAAAAAAAGATAGCTGGCTACCAAATTTGTTGGCATAAATTCCTGGCATACTAAAGGCAGATATTTGGTATTTTGAAGATAAACTTGAAGTGTTTTGTGATTACCGCTGACTCAGCAAAGAAAGTGGATGTTCGTGTTAGCTTGGAGGCAGCACAGACTCTTCCTCGAAGGGGCTGTTCCTCACTTTGTGATGTCACAATGTGAGGATCTAGTTGTTTTCATGGATTGGGAGGGGCTTGTGCTCTGAGTGCAGGCATTTAGATTAGGGGTCTCAAACTCGCGGCCCGCGGGCCATCTGCGGCCCGCAGGATGATAATTTGCGGCCCCCGTCTTCATATGAAAGATTACTGTTCGTGCGGCCCGCAAGGCTGATATGAATGACAGTTGTTATGTGCCGAGCTGAATGAACCAATCACAGTGAGGTATATGACTCTGGAGGGCGGGACATCAGCTGTCTGTCCAGTGCCTCTGTCTATTATTTATTCCTTCCTCCAGTCAGCTGGGCGAAGGAGGAGCCAGGAAGCACCAAACGTGATTTGCAGGACCCCACACGGGGAATTTGCTGCTCGCGGCTCATCAAAAAATGTGCTTCTGTCGTCGCGCCGCATGTCGAAGGGGCTACCAGCTCCGTCTGTGGATGTCTCTCTCAGAATGAATGGAAGACAGATATGATGTCGAGGAATACGTTTTTGACGTGCTGACTGTTCCCAACCAGAACTCCACAAGCTCCGAGCCACAGACCTGTAAGCCCGCCCCGCGCAGCGATCCGCGGCACCCGGCTGTCAAACATGTGACCCTGAGCTTGGCTCGCACCTGCGCGCGCGTGTCTGTGACTGTTAA
>NC_050516.1:5412749-5417494 GCF_002922805.2 Oryzias melastigma | reverse complement strand
TCCAACTTCATATTGAGATCTGATGGATCTAATGTGTTTCTTTAAAGTTAAAGTCTTTAATTTTTGTGAGCAGTGTAGTTTATTATAGATCTTCTTTAAATGTTAAATAAGAGAAAATCCTGATATGCAAAAACAAAAATGAGTATTTTCAGATTTCAGACTGAAAAAAGTTGTGATGCAGAATCTGATGGGAAAACAGAGCCATCTAGTGGCCAACCGCTGCAGCAGCAGCCTCTAAAAACGGGTAAAATAATTTACTCTGTAAGCATGTTTAAAGCTGAGATTTAGTTCAGATACTAAAGACATCATCTAGTAGAAGAAAACATACAGACGTCCCTCCCATCTGCTGTGTTCGTCAAACTGCTCTCTTCATTCACGCGTTCATCGTTCCATCCCCACAGGAATCCCCTTGATTGGAGCTTACCGGTCATTTCTCCTTTACTGAAGGAGAACGGGATGACCATGTCAAACGGCTTGAAGCCGCTGCCATTGATGGTGCTGCTGTCCAGCTGGAAGCTGTCTGAGGTCACCTGCAGCACAGACAGGTGGACAGGTTAGCCTCAGCCGAGGAAATACCTTCTCACCCCTGCAAACAAGCGGCTTCCCACCCACTCAGAAGCACAGACAATGAAGAGCGCTTTAACAGAAAGGAGGCGAAGAGCGATACAGCCCCAGCGATAAGGGAAAGAAAGGGATACATCAGTTAGGAGAAGAAAACATCAATGAAAGAAAATCCAGCCATGAAGCAGGAAGTGATCCAGCAGCGGGGAGGAAACCCACAGCCGGCAACGGAGAGACGGCCTGAACTCTGCTTTTTCCATCACGGTTCAGCTTCACAGAGCACTTCTGAACCTGCAGAACCTCTGTTCTGTCAGAAAAACTTCTGCTCAATAAAGTTTTCCTTTTGTTGAATTGAAATCATTTTTCAACACCAACAAACTGAAGATTTTTGAGATTAATCCGTCATTTGTGACCAAAGACGATGATGGGAAACTGCTAGACTCCTTTAGTGAATGTGTGCACGTGTGCATGCATTGGAAGGTACCCATGGATGAAAGCCAGCTCCAGGGGGAGTGGCCTGTTGCTGCACTTGCTGTTGTGAGATGGACGGCTCATCTGTTGCCTGAGGACACGAGAACCACGGTTAAAGCTTCAGTCAACCACAGGATCCAGCAGGAAGGAGTTTGGAATCAGACAACACAGAGGAACACGGGAACAGAAGAACAGGAAAGCAGGAGAATGGGAGAACACGGGAACAGAAGAATAGAAGAACACGGGAGCGGGAGAACAGAAGAATATGGGAACAAGAGAACAGAAGAAAACGTGAACAGGAGAACAGAAGAACACGGGAGCAGGAGAACAGAAGAACATGGGAACAGGAGAACAGAAGAACATGGGAGCAGGAGAACAGAAGAACATGGGAGCAGGAGAACAGAAGAACATGGGAACAGGAGAACAGAAGATATGGGAACAGGAGAACAGAAGAAAACGTGAACAGGAGAACAGAAGAACATGGGAACAGGAGAACAGAAGAAAACGTGAACAGGAGAACAGAAGAACATGGGAACAGGAGAACAGAAGAATATGGGAACAGGAGAACAGAAGAACATGGGAACAAGAGAACAGAAGAAAACGTGAACAGGAGAACAGAAGAACATGGGAACAGGAGAACAGAAGAACATGGGAGCAGGAGAACATGGGAGCAGGAGAACATAGGAGCAGGGGTTTATGAAAACAGGAGAATACAGGCAAAGGAGAGATCTGTTCTGTCCTGAGATACTTTGGTTTCTAAATTCAGGAACCTCTGAGGTGATGGTATCCTGCTGATGATGGTGATGTACGATTTTGAGGCATGATGGGTAAAAACCATTTCTGTGCAGTCACGATCAAATTGTAAGAAGGAAAAATCTTTAACACATGACAAACTCAGAGTAACGGAACCATCAAAGCAGTTACTGCAGAAGGGGTTTTTAGATCTGATCTAAACATTTCATCCATCTGTGCAGGATTAGATCATGTTCTAAGGTTTGGTTTCTTCTAGAAAAAGGTTTTTAAGATGGACTCCAGAACAGAACCGTGTCCACGGTTTCAAAGCTGTTGGGACAAGAAGGAACCAGCAGAGAAGCCGTCCTCACCATGACTTTGAAGGGGCTGCGTGGGATGTTTTCCCCGCCGAAGCGGACATAGATGACATAGTTGCCGGGGGCCGGTGCTGTGTAAAAGATGTCAAAAGTGCCGTCGGGGTTCTCCACCACCTCTGCTTCCACCTCACTGCCGTCCGGCTGGACCACCACGCAGCACACCTTTCCTTTTCCCGCCCCCTTCGTGTTCACCGCCATACTCATCTCCTGACCAATGGCCACAGTAGGACCCACACCTGAGAGGAGGACAAGTTATTCAGCTGTTTTTTTTCCAGTTGAATGTCTCTGATGTGTCCATGGCGATCGGTACCGCTGATGCTGCATTTGCTGGCGTCTCCGGTCGCCGTGGCGCGGACTCGGAAAGGCGACGCTGGGATGTCATCACCCCCGTATTTAATGACGATGGTGTAGCGTCCAGTCCGGTCGGGGATGTACGACACCAGGTATTTACCGTCGCCGTTGTCATGGATACGAGGCTGTTTCGGTTTACCGTCCGGATCCTGAGGAACAGGGAAGAGAGTCCAGGAGCGGGTAAAGTCTTCTGCTCCAAGTGTTTTCAGAGATGATGTTCAGACCTAAGCGTTCACTTACGGTTATGAGCACGCTCAGTTGGCCTTGACCGGCGTCACTGGCGTCAATGCTGAACTCCACAGGAAAGCTGGCTGGGACGCCGCTGGTTAAGCCGGGACCGCTGGCGCGCACCTTACTGGCATCATGGGTCGGTAAAACCCGAACCCTGAAGGGACTGAAGAGATGAGACAAGAACCAGCGTCAAAGAGGAACCGGCCGGTGACACGCAGAGCATCTGGATCTGTGCATTCCAGAATATGAACCCTTTGAAACGAGTTCTCCAGAGCAGAGCGGAAAAAAGGCGTTTTATTTTCTTACTTCCATCTGAGAGAGCTGGTTCCTGCTCAGCCAAAAGGTCAGAGGTTATTCAGTCTCTTTATCATATAAACATTAGTGACTTTGTCCTCAGTGGCTCTGTTGGTCTGCAATCCAAGTTAAGATAATCCAAACGTGATCTAAAGATAATCTAAGAGTAAACTCAGGATACTCTGAGGATAATCATAGATCTACATCCTGCAGCTCCAGATCCACGTGTCTCTTTTATCTCTACATGGTGGGTCATTGGCCAAACATAAAATAATTCTTGGAGACTGCTGATCCAGACATGTCGACCGTCAGAGTCAGCAGCTTCCTCTAACCAAAACTGCCTAAAGAAAACAAATAAACAAAGCCTGTAAACCAAGACTACCAAGATCCAACCCCAAACTAAAATAACTAATCCCAGCAGAGTAAGACTGCTGAGGACAAAGAAAAAATAAATACATAAAATAGCAATTTTCAAAATGATTACCTAATTATCATTTATTAAATTTAGATTTGTTGAATTTATAAATTAATGTCTGAGGTTCACATAGATGATAAACTATGTAGGTTTTTACATCCTGTTGACCTGAAGACGTCTTGTTTGATCAACTCTACCTCCAGAATGAACAGATTTATATGGAAAACTTTGGTAAAAAGTTTGATCTTCTATGAGTTGAAAGCACATATTACTGTATCTATGCTGAACAACACTGGTTACTGAGATGCTGCACTGACATGATTCTGTTTGGTACAGAGTATTTTATTTTGAAAAGAAGTTAAAAAAAAAAAAAAATCACATTGAGAGATGTTAGGTTATTTTTATGTTTTTTCTTTTGTTGATGCCAAAAAAGACACAATTCATATTTATTATTAAAAAAAGAAGGTCATGAATGCCAAATTTGTTAAAGCTAAAGTAAGACTATGCAGCTCCTTCTAGGTTATGATCTGTAGAAAACAAGCCCAAATGGCTCTTTTACTGATAAAGGTTGCCGACCCCTACTTTAGCATAATCTAATGATAATCTGAAGATAATCTAGGGAAAAATTGAAGAAAATCTGAAGACTGAAAAGAATGATCTGAAAACAATCTGAAGATAATCTGAGAATAAACAGGATAATCTGAAGATAATATATGGTTAATCTGTGATTATAAGGATAATTTGAAGATATAATATAATCTGAGGGAAATCTGAAGATACTATTGTCTTAATTGGTAATAACTATCCTTTGTTTACTACAAGGCTAAAGGTGCTTTAAGATAAAGGCCAGGTGAGTGTAGGAAGTGTTTGTCCTGCAGGTACGATGGTAGAAATGACTGGAAACAAATGTTTTTGCTGAGTCATCCTAAAAAATGTTGACTTCCCTACTGAATGCAGTGCAGCTCAGTACCTGCGGGGGACGTCCTCTTCTGCGTACTTGATGGACAGGTTATACGCTCCCTCTACAGACGGCGTGTAGGCGACCGTGTGAGTCCCGTCTCCGTTGTCCGTCACCTCCACCGGCTCTGTCACACCTTTTGGAGCAGTGACAGCGACAGCCAGCGGGGCGGTGCCCGCCTTCCTGCAGTCTACAGTGAAGGATTGTGGGATATTTGCTCTGACTCCTGATCCTACACCTGGACCGGACACCTTGACCTTGCTGGGGTTCAAGATGTCTTTCACTTGGACCTTGAAAGGACTTCCTGCACAGAGTCGAAACAAAAATGAAATCAGGATCATACAAACATCAACAC
>NC_050516.1:5366828-5406051 GCF_002922805.2 Oryzias melastigma | reverse complement strand
ACATTTTCCGTTGTTAAAAAAGAAAAAGAAAACTCGGTTTTATTAATAACGAGTCCCAACAAGTTTGGTTTCACCCACTTTCACTGGTTTAAGCTACCTCCATTTCTGAAACCAGAAACTCAGAGTTTTTCTTAACTTGGAGTTCACAAACTCAGAGTTTCTGCTCTAAGGGTCAGAAAGAGGCAAACACGGTGGTGGTAGTGTGATGTCTGAGACAACTTTGCTGCTTCAGGATCTTAGAAACTCTTTACAAGCTTGGGCCTGAAGAACTTTTGGGCTTTGAAAACTAGAGGCCCAAACACAGCAGAACCATGCTTGCAGGACAACAAAATGAAGACTGTGGAGTCCTGACTCAAATGATTAAAATGCTGTGACCCTAAAAGTGGTTCATACTGGGAATCTGATCGCTTTGAAGGACCTCTCATTTTCTAAAGGCCAGCATCTTCTGTGAAGTTTCAGACAAAAACTTCCTCCGATGGAGGCTGAGGTTCTTTCAGTGCCACAAAGAAGACGGTCAGGTTTTCGTTTTCATCTGTGATGGAGGCAGGGCCTCACCTGGGATGTGCTCTCCTCCGTAGGTGATGTTCACGTCATAGAGACCTGGAGTGAAAGGGACGTACTCGACGCTGCAGCTGCCGTCTTTGTTGTCTTTGCAGGACATCTTGGACTCGGAGGGGCCCTCCACAGCGATACCGAGCCCCCCGATACCTGCCCCCCTGAGGAGGTGGAGACACATACAGGTGGTAAAGTTCATTTTAGGCATTAAAAAATGTTTTTTTTACTGGTACAAACTCTGAAATAACTTGGATTATTTTTAGATTTTAAATAATTAAAAAAAATATATTATAGTTGCATGTTTTCATGAAATGACGGAGCATCAAAACGTTAAGCACAAAGGTGTAGCCATGAGAGGATGGGGATGGGGATGAGGGAGGTGGATGTTTTCAGGCATAGATGAAATCCTGTGGAGTTACAGTTGAAGCAAACCCTCACCTGGTGACAATGCTGAAGTGGTTGGGCTGATCAGTCAGGCCTCCCTGGAGGCCGGGGCCGGAAGCGACCACCCTGCTGGGATCGCAGCCCTCTGAAACAGACACCGTGAACGGGCTTCTGGGAACTGGAGTGTCATCGTAGAGGACCTGGACACTGTGGACGCCTAAAGAACGGATCTGGTCAGTCCAAACAGGTCCACCTACCAAACGGCCCTTTGCTCTGAGGAGTCGTACCGTTCTCGTAGGGCGTGTACTCTACACTGTACGTCCCGTCAGCATTGTCAGTCACCACACTTTCTGTCAGCTTCCCGGATGTGTTTCTGACCTCTGCTGTCACATGGTCGCCTCCTCGCCGGCTCAGAGCTCGGCCGTCCACCGTGAACTCAGTGGTGGCTTCCCGAAAAACAGCTGCAGGACAGAAATGTTTACATGAAGCAGAAACATCCTCCACCCGTCAAGAAAACCTCAACTCCACATCTGAACTGTGCTGGAAGATCACTGCTGCAACTTCAACAGACTGTGCAGAAGATTTGCAGAAATTGGATGAAATAATTATTGAAAACAATCATCTGGTGGAATCTCCAGGACGAGCGCTCATCCAGGATCTTTGCCGTCTCTCGTTACTCTGATGGAACGGCGGCGTGCCGTCACGGTCAGACCACACTTCTGTCAAAAGGTTTGGGAAAGAACTCTAAAACTACGGCGGATCTGGTTTAGCTAGTTTAGAACAACTGGATCAAGCAGAAAGGAAATACAGAAGTAAAAGAGAAGCAGTTGAGAAATAAAAAAAATAAAAAACATAATCTCTGAGATTTGATAGAATCCAACAAACACAGAGTGGAGGCAGATCTGCTTCTGTCCTGTTCTGTCACTAGTTCCCAACAAATCCAAGACTCCTCCTCATTTAGCTTCCCCTTGAGCAGAAATTGTTTCATATTATTGGATATAAATTCAGATCTGAAGGGGTTAATGAACAGGTGTACTGATCCCCAAATTCTTGCTGTAACAGACCAGACTCTACCTTGTCCGTCCACTCCGGGTCCAAACACTTTCACTTTAGAGGTGTCAACTGCCGGGTCCGCTGTGACCTTGGCCGGGAACCCGGGAACCGTTTTGCCGCCGTACTTTAGCAGCAGCGTGTACATGCCAGCGGTCATTGGAACGTAGGTGACTGTGAAGGTGCCGTCGTTGTTGCTGATGATCTCAGTCTTTGCTTTCCTCCCTGGAACACAAAGTGGAATATCGCCATCAGATGTGCAGCCTTGGCGGACATAGATGACCCGAAAGATGGCAGGACTTTGGTTCAGGAACGCCTGAGAAGCAGCAGCTGAGGCTCTTCTGTCAGCGTGAGAACATGTTCCTCAACGACCTCCAGAGAGAGAAGAAGAATCCATCATTAGCGGCTCTGCTGTCACCTGAAGGGGTGGAGCCTGAAGACGGCGAGTCCAGAGCTGCTTCCAGACTCAGTTCTCCGGGTCCAGCTCGGGTGCAGTCCACGTTCACAACACTGGTCTCTCCGACCTGCAGAAGGAGATCCATGAGACCTTCAGCTTAGGGGAAATGTCTTCATCCACGCGGCGAATCCGAGAGCAGGACCTCGTTAAGGTTAACCGTCGCCTCACCTTGGCCCTCTTCAGCCCAGACCCTGATGCCACCACCTTAGAGGGGTCAAAGGGCATCTGGATGTCGGCTCTGAAAGGCGAGCCCGGGACGTGGACGTTCTCAAACAGGATGTTGACCAGGTACTCTCCGGGTTCGGTGGGGAGGTAGGAGACCGAGCAGGTTCCGTCGCCGTTGTCGGAACATTCAATCTTGGCCTCAGTTGGTCCCTCCACTGTCAGGCCCAGACCGCCGGTGCCAGCACCAGTCGTGTCGATTGTGAACTCAGCCGGGTTTCCCACCAGACCTCCCTCCAGGCCGGGGCCAAACGCCTTCACCTGGAACACAGAGGCCGATTTAGTATTTCTGGAGCAGAAAGAAACCTCCACGGAGGTTCTGGTCACAGGTTCTGACACACATCTGGATGTGAATCTGTGTTTGTCTTTCGCAAACTGATGGCTGTACGTTTCTCTGGAGAAATTTCTGTGGTGGCATTCCCTTTTCACAGCCATGGGGCTGTGGTTCTGGCCCTCAACCCCGTATCTCACATCAGAGCGTTTGGTTGAAGTACAAGTCAACCGATCATCACTGCAGACAGTTGTCATTTTGTCGCAGGTCTACAAAATGTTATTCTAATTCAACGGGCCGATTTTGAACGGGTTATTTTGGGAGAGATTCAGTCGTGCCGCTTTGTCGCCATCACTATCCTGCCTTGACACCATGACACTAAAGATGTGTCGTCATGAAAGAAACACCTCTAAGAACGCCTCTCCTTCCCGTTAACCGTGTGTTCCTCAATTTAGTTTCACCCCGACTTACTTTTTTCCTTATTGTTTGATAAGGATGTAACAATTCTTTGTAAACCTGTCAAAAAATGATTCAAACTCATCACCATGTTCATGGTGCAGAAAATTTAAAAATTGGTTTGTCTTGGCCTCTGCCTAAATTTAGAAAAATGCAGAGCAGATGACATTTTTCCATGCAGGCTCGCTGTGAGCGTGTGTGTGGAGCAGTCCATCACATGGAGCACAGAATGAACAGAGTATGAAGGATTTGTGATCATTTCAGTATTCTGTATAATTGCTTATTTGTATTGAATTCTCTCTTAGTAGGACAGTTTGATGAAAGGGGGAAAAAGAAAACATACTTGGCCTTAAAATACCTTCAATTCATTGTGTTGAGAAAAAAAAAATTGGAAAAACATCAAAATCGTGACTTAAAAAACTTCCCAATCCCTAACGGTTGATCTCACTTTAGTGGGGTCTGGAGGCAGGCTGGCCTCCACCGGGAAGGGGCTCCCTGGAACCGGGTGTCCATCATAGGACACGTTGACAGCGTGGACCCCCTCCTCAATTGGCGTGTAGCGAACAACACTGACATCCACTTGCCCCGCCTGAGGCTGAACGTCACATGGTACCACCCTCTGGCGGGGACTCAACTGCAGAAAAACACAATTTTTAACTTAACAATAAAATGTCTGCTCTCACTGACTCACATGAAAGAGATGCAGAACTGAAAACACTCACCACCTCCACCTCCAGGTGACCTTGACCTCCTGCTCCCTTGGTGTCCACCAGAAACTCCTGTTCTTGATTGACCTCCACTCCTGCAAGACATTCACCCGTTATCTACTTCCTGTTCCAGCGCCTTGGTCAATGCCACCACTTCCTCAGAACGGTCAAACGGCAACACCCTCTATCAGACTGTTTTCTATAGTAGAAAGCTCTCGGGAATCTGCTCTACTGAGGACATATGTGGAGTCTGACAGCCAAAACCATAGGAAGAAAACAAGAGATGCTCCTTCCACTCTGCACTTCCAACAGCAGATCCATGAACTGTGTGGTTCCCAGGAATGCTGAAAAGTCTGGAGCATAAGACGTTCCTGACTGTTAGACATTTTGAAGCAGATCAAACCACGAAAGCGCCCATAGACTCCAAAGGTCCTGCAAAGATCTCTTACTTGCATCCAGGTTGTCCACAGAGACCCTGCCGAGCTCCAGTGGAGCGGCAACTCCAACGGTGAAAGGACTTTTGGGAATGGCATCTCCTCCAAAAGTCACAATGACTTTCATTTCTCCCTGAAAACCAGAAAGCATCATCAATCCAGCCAAAACAGCAGACCCTCTACTGTTCATCAACGTTTGGTTGTGGTCCTTCCTTATGTAATAAACACCTCCAGCAGGAAGAGCGTACCTGCTGAAGAGGAGTGTACTTGACGGTCTGGGAGTAGTCATAATTGTCGATGATATCAAAGTCTTTGACCTTGGAGGAGAAGGACACATCCAGTGGGGCTTTTCCGGCTCCTTTGGTCAACACGGTGAAATGGGTTGGCTTCCCGCTCTCCACACCTGCACAAGTTCAAAGACTTCACACGTGTGCTGCAGAAAGGCGGATAAGCCAGAAGCTCCAAACGCGATTCTCACCTGAGCGAGCCACTCCTGGACCTTCTACTTTAACCTTCGACGCATCGTGGGACGGATTGACTTTGACCACGAAGGGGCTCAGTGGAACTTCCTGAGAGCGAGAGCATAAATCAGAATCGGTGTCCTCAGCATCACCTGCACGCCAGCCGGACAGAACCAGCACCTTGTCGGTGAACAGAACTTTGACAGTGAGTCTCCCAGCGGCGGGAGGGACGTATTTGACTGTGAACGTGTCGTTGGCATTGGAAATTATGTCAAAGTCCACGTCGGCCTCTCGCTCGCTGATCATATTGGCGTCACACTTGATGCCCACGCTGACATCACCTGGATAAACACACGGCAGGTGAATAATGGCTGATTATCCAGTTACTACCAACACATTTCCCTCTGGAAAAAATATTGATTTAATAAAACCCTCAAACAAGCTAAAGTTTTACTTTGGTGTTCATGATAAGATAACCAATCAGAGGCAAACCCATCATTAATGTGGGCAGAGTCACCAGCTCCGCAGCCGTACCGTCTCCAGCTCCAGAGCAATCCACAGTGAAGTGCGTGGGCTCGTTGGCCTTCAGGCCGTCCTCCACCCCAGGACCGAACACTTTCACCAGGCTGGGGTGACTCCCCCTCCCCACGTTCACCTGCAAAACAACAACACTGAAAATAAAACTGCAACATGCAAACTGTGCTTTTATGCTGAAAGTGACCCTCACAGGATGGAGTACCACAGGGCTCCATGCGCAGCCACCTCTCTTTCCTGACAGTCATTTCTCAAATGTTTTATATTTTACCATCAGAAAAGTCAACATTAGTATTTTTAAGAACCACTGAAATGCAGTTTTAATGCCTTTCAAAATAAAAGATGTTGAGTCCTTTTATTGTGAAACTAATTTTATTAAATTAATTATAAACATAAAAAGGAAACTTATTTAGGTGCTGAACAGGTTCATTCCACAAACTGCCTCTAAAATTCAGGTCATCTGCTCTGTGCACATTGGCTCCTCACAGCTGCAGACACAGAACCGCAGACAAACGGTTTAAACCGGGCTGACGTTGGCTCTTCTGGAGCTCTTCCAATTCTCCCCTTCACATTGAGCTCTCTGACCGCATACACAGTCGCATCTTTCACTCTGATGTTCAGACAACTTTGTGCCCACCGGCAAAGTCTGCAGGTTCTGTGGCAGCAGAACATCATCACTCGACCTCCACAATGGTTCACAGTTTGTGTGAAGATTGTGCTCCAAGTATTTTGGAATTAGGCATGACAATAATGACAAATATTTCTGTCTGTTTGAAGTCGTAGGGCTTTAGGGATTCCTTTATTTGTTTCCTTTTTGAATTTAAAGATACAGAAGCAGAAAAATAAATAAATTATCTTTGTAGGGTTTGAAATGTAGCCACGAGGGGGCCCAAGCCAGGGTCTCATTGTGCCGGTCCCAAGCCCGGATAAATACAGAGGGTTGTGTCAGGAAGGGCATCCGACGTAAAATCTTGCCAAATCAAATATGCGAATCAGACCTACGAAATCCATACCGGATCGGTCGAGGCCCGGGTTAACAACGACCGCCATCGGTGCTGTTCACCGACAGGGTGCCGGTGGAAATTGGACTACTGTTGGTGGAAGAAGGAGAGGAGGAAGGCGGGTTCGTAGGGAGAGAGAGAAGAGGAAAGTCACTAGTGTTGGACTGAGAGTTGGGACTTTGAATGTTGGAACTATGACAGGAAAGGGTAGAGAGTTAGTGGACATGATGCAGAGGAGAAAGGTAGACATACTGTGTGTCCAGGAGACCAGGTGGAAAGGTAGCAAGGCTAGAAGTTTAGGAGCAGGGTTCAAGTTGTTCTATCATGGTGGAGATGGGAAGAGAAATGGAGTAGGAGTTATCCTAAAGGAGGAGTTTGTTAGGAGTGTTGTGGAGGTAAAAAGAGTGTCAGATAGAGTGATGAGTCTGAAGATAGAAATGGAGGGTGTCATGTTCAATGTTGTCAGTGGGTATGCCCCACAGGTAGGATGTGAGCTGGAAGAGAAGGAGAAGTTCTGGTTGGATCTTGATGAAGTGATGATGAGCATCCCTGGAAATGAGAGAGTTGTCATTGGTGCAGATTTCAATGGTCATGTTGGTGCAGGAAACCGAGGTGATGAGGAGGTGATGGGCAGGTTTGGTATCCAGGAGAGGAATGTAGAAGGACAGATGGTGGTTGATTTTGCAAAAAAGATGGAAATGGCGATAGTGAATACATTCTTTGAGAAGAGACAGGAACATAGAGTGACCTATAAGAGCGGAGGTAGAAGCACACAGATAGACTACATCTTGTGTAGACGGTGTAATCTGAAGGAGATCAGTGACTGTAAAGTAGTGGTTGGTGAGAGTGTTTCCAGACAGCACAGGATGGTGGTGTGTAGAATGACTCTGGTGGTGAAGAAGATGAAGAAAGAGAGGGCAAAGGCAGAGAAGAGGACAAACTGGTGGAAGCTGAAAAAAGAAGATTGTTGCATGACTTTTAAGAAACAGTTGAAACAGGCTCTGGGTGGTCAGGAGGTACTCCCAGATGACTGGATAACTACAGCTAATGTGATCAGGGAGACAGGTAGGAGTGTACTTGGTGTGTCATCAGGAAAGAGAGTTGATAAGGAGACTTGGTGGTGGAATGAGGAGGTGCAGGAGTGTATACGGAGTAAGAGACTAGCTAAGAAGAAGTGGGACACTGAGAGGACTGAGGAGAGTAGACAGGAGTACAGGGAGATGCAGCGTAAGGTGAAAGTAGAGGTGTCAAAGGCCAAACAAAGAGCTTATGATGACTTGTACGCTAGGTTGGGTAGTAAGGAGGGAGAGACTGACCTGTACAGACTAGCAAGGCAGAGAGATCGAGATGGGAAGGACATGCAGCAGGTTAGGGTGATCAAGGATAGGAATGGTAATGTGGTGACAGGTGTCAGTGGTGTAATGGAAAGATGGAAAGAATACTTTGAAGAGTTGATGAATGAAGAGAATGAGAGAGAACAAAGAGTAGAAGAGGTGACGGTTGTGGAGCAGGAAGTAAGAAAGATTAGTAAAGGTGAAGTGAGAGGGGCTTTGAAGAGGATGAAGAGTGGAAAGGCTCTTGGTCCTGATGATATACCTGTGGAGGTATGGAAGTGTCTAGGAGAGATGGCAGTGGAGTTTTTGACCGGGTTGTTCAACAGGATCTTAGGTGGTGAGAAGATGCCTGAGGAATGGAGGAGAAGTGTGATGGTGCCCATTTTTAAGAATAAGGGAGATGTGCAGAGTTGTGGTAACTACAGAGGAATAAAGCTGATGAGCCATACAATGAAGGTGTGGGAAAGAGTAGTGGAAGCCAGACTAAGAGCAGAAGTGAACATTTGTGAGCAGCAGTATGGTTTCATGCCAAGAAAGAGCACTACAGATGCAACATTTGCTTTGAGGATGTTGATAGAGAAGTACAGAGAAGGTCAGAGAGAGCTCCACTGTGTCTTTGTAGATCTGGAGAAAACTTATGACAGAGTGCCCAGAGAGGAACTATGGTATTGTATGAGGAAGTCTGGAGTGACAGAGAAGTATGTCCGAGCAGTGCAGGACATGTATGAGGGCTGTAAGACAGTGGTGAGGTGTGCTGTAGGGGTGACAGAGGAGTTCAAGGTGGAGGTGGGATTACATCAGGGATCAGCTCTGAGCCCCTTCCTGTTTGCAATGGTGATGGACAGACTGACGGATGAGGTTAGACAGGAATCACCATGGACTATGATGTTTGCAGATGATATTGTGATTTGTAGTGAGAGCAGGGAACAGGTGGAGGTGGAGTTAGAGAGGTGGAGGTTTGCCCTGGAAAGGAGAGGAATGAAGGTTAGCCGCAGTAAGACAGAGTACATGTGTGTGAATGAGAGGAACCAGAGTGGAAGAGTGAGGTTACAGGGAGAAGAGATAAAGAAGGGGGAGGAGTTTAAGTATTTAGGGTCAACAGTACAGAGTAATGGAGAGTGTGGAAAAGAAGTGAAGAGGAGAGTGCAAGCAGGTTGGAATGGGTGGAGAAAAGTGTCAGGTGTGATGTGTGACAGAAGAGTTTCAGCACAAATGAAAGGAAAGGTGTACAAGACTGTGGTGAGACCAGCCATGTTGTTTGGACTAGAAACAGTGGGACTGAAGAAAAGACAGGAAGCAGAGCTGGAGGTAGCAGAGATGAAGATGCTGAGGTTCTCTTTGGGAGTGACCAGGATGGATAGGATCAGGAATGAATACATCAGAGGGACAGCACATGTTAGAGGTTTTGGAGATAAAGTCAGAGAGGCCAGACTGAGATGGTTTGGACATGTTCAGAGGAGAGACAGTGAATATATTGGTAGAAGGATGCTGAGTCTAGAGCTGCAGGAAAGAGGTCTAGAGGAAGACCAAAGAGGAGGTTTATGGATGCAGTGAATGAAGACATGAAGGTGGCTGGTGTTAGAGTGGAGGATGCTGAAGACAGGCTTAGATGGAGGAAACTGATTCGCTGTGGCAACCCCTGAAGGGAAAAGCCCAAAGGAAAAGAAGAAGATCTTTGTTGTGTTTGAACAAAAACAAAACACTTTATCACATCCTTTATCTCCCACTTTTAACAACTGAGAATTCCAATAAAACTGCTTCACACTGGGGACATGTAATATACCGTAAATATTTTTTTTTTTTTAAAAGCAGGATTTATTTTTTGCTTCAACCAAGACTGGAATTAAATACATTCTTCTGGTTGAAATGATATAAAGATGTTGGGTCACATTTTCTGTTGTATACGTGTAGAAATAACCCATCTGACAGATTTTTTTCTTTATCTCAAAGAGAAAGTCTAAATCCTGATATATATAAAATTTCTACACTTTTTTTCAGTAAAAAGTGAATTTTCCTGATGTTAACACTTTATCAGCTTTCTTCCTTCTTCTAACTCCTAGAAAGGCGAGTCTGCTGCCCTTTTCTGCTCAAACAGCCGAATATGATTCCACCAGAAACAAATCCAAGCTTTTATTCCAGAGTCTGTTTGAAGGATTCTTTTAACAGCAAACTTCCTCTGACCTTCATTCACCAAGAAGATCACATCTGTCTCATGTCCTGATTTCTGAATTCCTGACTGTTGCATAAACATAAACCAAACAGCATGAGAGTCCTGCTTCCAGTTTCTCATGAGACTACCTGTGTCTGCAGGTGAAACTCAACCCTGAACCTGAAAAGCAAAAGTAGAAACTGTGGATCTTAAGGTGGATTCAGTTCTCTGCTCAGGGCTGTACTTCATTCAAACTAAGATTAAGAAAATCTTCGTAACCCTTCCGCTCTCCTTGGCTTGTTTACGTTAAAAGTGGGGTCATCTGGACCCCACAAGACAGTGCGCTGAACCTTTTTTTTTAATCATTGATTTTTGAGTTTCACTAATGTCTATGGCAGACATAAAATCCTGTCCACCTTTGTCCACATTTGTCATGGAAGGAATCACATCAATATGTGGTTGGAGTCATCTGGACCCCAAAGAGAGCGGAAGGGTTAAATGAAAGAAGAGAGAATGTTAACCCTTTAACATTGGAGCTCCAGTGTTTATGTTCTTTGATTTACTGGCATTTTTTCCATTCTTAATGTGATTATTCACAACGCTTTTCTCCTTCAGAATCTACTAGAATTATCGTGTTAACATAGTGTAATTTTTCAACCGTTAACGGTTTTGTGTTTAAGTGTCACCGACGACACCTCAGGTGTTAAAGGGTTAACGTATTGAAGTTGGATTTTAAGAACCAGAATCTTTAAAAGTTTTTTTCTTAAGATACAAAAAAGAAAGAAAAAACTTAAACAAAAACCTAAATCCATTTAATGCTCATCCAGATCGATCGATCGACCCTCATGAAGGTCAAAGCTGAGGAGGACATTTCATCAGCGGCGTCCTCTGAGCCCAGACCCACAAACCCTGACAGGATCCTTTCAGAGGCTGAAGCTCTCCTCGGTGTTTTTAACAAAAATCTTTGACTTTATTCTTTGTTTTTATGCTTCCTGTTGGTCCCCGCCCTGTTTACATTTGGTGGAGTTCAGAGCAGCAGAGCCGCGGTGGCTTACCCTGAAGGGGCTGTTGGCGATGCTGACCCCGCCCCAGGAGATGGATACCGTGTGCTTGAGGGAGGAGGCGGGCGTGTAGGAGCACCTGTACAAGCCGTCCCCTTTGCTGCGCACCTTCACCTCCACAGGAAGTCCCTCTGCGTCCTGAAGAGAACACACAAGACCAGAGCAAGGATGCCAAACTCCATCAGATCACAACCAGATTAAAAAGAAATATTTAATCTGGAAACTTCAGCATCTTTAGGCTCAAATTCTCAACTGGATTTCTTGATTTAAACTTATCATAAACTGCTAAGACAAAAGTTCCCAAAAATACAATGATACAAAAACATTAAAACGCTGTTTTCATCCATGTTTTAGAATTATTGATGAAAACCCTGACATATGAATGAAAAAAAAAGTTAGAATAAAGTTAACCTAACAGAACATCTGAAAACAGAAGAACATTCTCTGCAAAGACTTCTACTGAAGGTGAAACAAACTGAATAAAACCTTCTTTTAGAAAAGCTGTAAAAGCAAAAAAAAACCTACTGAAACATTTAAAGTTTCTTCAGGACAAACAGACGCGTTTCCATCTGCACTTTTCTCACAAAACAAAAAAGAAACTCAGACTGAAGTCTAGGATTTGTTTAAATCTGTTGTTTTTCATTAAAAAAGGACATTAAAATAATAATAGCCTGAAACGGTTCATGATTGCTGTGTGAGGACGTCTCACCTGTGCTGTGATCTTCAGAGGTCCTTTCCCAGCATCCTCAGCATTGACTGTGAACTCTGCAGGTTGGTTGACCAGACAGCCGGTCTTCTCAAGTCCCGGTCCATGAGCCTGAACCTGAAACCCACAAACCAGAGATTTATGCGGTGGATTGCAGATCAGCGTGAAGCGGCTGCAGCGCCGCAGGTCAGACAGAGGTCACGACCTTCTCCGGGTGGTTGGTGTTGTTGTCAGGAACGATGTAGGCCATGAAGGGGCTGAGCTCGATGTCCTCCTCATCGCAGGTCACACGGATAGCATACTCGCCGGGTTCTGTTGGCCAGTAGCGGACATCGCATGACCCGTCGTTTTGGTCCTCGCACTCAATTTTAGCCTGGGAGGGTCCTTCGATGGCGAAACCTGGAGACACGGCGAGAAGGTTTCAGGTTCTCTGCTGTCTCACACTCATCCAGGAGGAGAACTTCAAGATGCCACCGAGAGACTCACCCAGAACTCCTGCATCTGGGCCGATGGACTCCACCACAAAGGTGGCGGGTTTACCCACAATGCCTCCCTCCAAGCCAGGACCCCACGCTCTGATCTGCTGAGGCCCCGCCTCTTGACCAACTGCCACGTCAAACGGGCTGATGGTAGAAGGAGGAAGGACAAGAGTGAGGAGGACTCTGTTCATACGTTTTATTTATCCATGGAGTCTGAAAGCTCAGCCCCACAGTGGAGCAAAGAAGAAGGAAGAGGGGAAAAAAGGCGGGACTTTTATTTGGTGCCATCAGAAACAGCAGTGATAGAGAACTGGAGACTGATTTAAACTGAATCAGAAACCAACATGAACAAACGTGTTTAAAAAAAAAGTTCAGGGCTTTTCATTGTTTTCATCAGGAGGAAATGAAGGATTTCAGTAATGACCCGCTGATGGTTCCTCACAGCAGCTGAACGGGTTTGTTTCTGCAGCAGAACATTTAAAAACAGAAAAACTCTGAGAACCTCTTCCAGAATCTGCAAACTGGTTTCTCAGAAAACTGAAGAAACTTCTCCGAAAGTCCCAGAGGAAAACATCAAGACCACATCCTGACCTCAAGCCTCGCTTCTCCTGCAGATCCCACCATTCAGATCTGATGAGGTAATGCGTTGAGCTCATGCCGCGAAACACGCCATCACCACGTCCTGCTGCTCACCTCTTTGGGATGTGCTGGCCCCCCCAGGTGATGGACACGCAGTATCTGCCAGGACTGGTGGGGTAGTACTCGTACAAGAACACGCCGTTCTGACTGGAGAGCAGCTTCAGCGGCTCCTCTGCACCCTCTGGACAGACGCACAAACACAGAGTTAACACAATGCTCCAAGCATCCTTCAGTCCTGAAGTCCAACTGCAACTTGAGGAGCATCAGACACGTGAGGTCACCTCAGGTCATCCAGGAGAAACACATGAAACCGCATCAGTCCAGACTCCTGTCTGCGACTGAAACAGGAGTCACAAACTGAACAGCTTCTTCCTGGTTTACATTTTACATTAAAGGTTTTAGAACGACATAACCGTCGGGACACTGCAGGGAATCCATAAACAAACATCCCTCCAGGTTTTTCCTTTTATTTTAATGTCTGGATGAGGCTGAACCAGCAGCCTCTGCACCCCACAGCGACTCTCTGTCTGCCGACATATCGAGTGAGCGAGCTCCGCCGCGAGAGAGGAAGCCGGCGATCTGTCCAGAGTGTATCCCGCCTTCGTCTCAAAGTAGCTGGATGAACTCTGCAATCCAGCGGCACCAGCAGGCATATGGAAAAGATGGAAGTTCGGGAGAAAAACGCTCACTTTGGATTAATATTCTACCAGCTGCGCCGCCCATTTTGCGCCTCGTTGCTCAAATCGAGCTGCTGCCAGACCTTCGTGCCGCGCCCGTCACTCAAATCACGTTGCGGGACTCTTCTGATATATCGTCTGTTCGATTGACTTAACATTGAAACTGGACACATCCACCGCGGGAATCGCATTCAGTGTGAATACACCTTAAAGGAGGATCCAGCCACCCTCCAGAGGAAACTCATTTCAGCCGCTTGTAGTCGGGATCTCGTTCTTTCGGTCACGACCCAGAACTCATGACCATAAGTACTGGAACGAAGATCGACTGGTAAACTGAGAGCTTTGTGCTCTGGGTCAGCTCTCTTTTCACCACAATGGACCGGTACAGCGACCGTATATCGGTGGACGCCGCTCCAATCCGCCTGCCGATCTCACGCTCTGATCTTCCTTCACTCGTGAACAAGACCCCAAGATATTTAAACTCCTCCACCTGAGGGAGGAGACAAACTACCTTTCTGAGGCCTCAGACTTTAGTGCTGACCCTTATCCCAGCTGCTTCACACTCTGCCCCAATACATGCTGGAGGTCCTGCTCCATGAAGACAACAGAACAACATCTGCAACATGCACCGGGAGCAGGTCTGCATAGCCAGCAGCAAGTCAGCAGTAAAAACTAATTTGTTAATCTCTCGTCAGTCAGGCCACCCAGAAAGTTCCAGAGGAGACTCCCAGGTTATCCCTTTGACTGTGCACGTGCTCTTTAAACAACATGTGCATGTATGGATAGACGTTCCTGATCCTTCTCTCCAGAGGCTCAGGTAATCCATCTGGAAGCCCGGATTTCTAAAGGGGTCTTACCATGAAAGTTCTACTTTTTGAGGTTTTAAATGCATTTTACTGTTCATTCCTCTCTGTAAAGAGCCCCAAAGCGGTATTTTGATCCGTTCATACATTTAAGAGTAATCCTCTAAAAACCTGCTGTCTGCAGCAGCCCCTCCCATACCCACAAAAACGAGCAGGTGAAACCTGCTGATGTAAGATCGATGCCAACAGCCCCCTCCAGGAAGAGTCTGGTCTGACAGCTCCGCCCCCAGACTAACACAACACTCAATTTCTCCACAGAGCTAATGATGATCAGCGAAAAAAAACTTTCATTTTAGATGCAGAATCTCGTATATCTTCCAGTTGTGTCCTGTCTTCAATAAATTCCAGCTCAAACAGGTGTTTGTTATTTTAGATGCGTGGCTCCTTTAAGACCACCCCCACCCCCCCAACCCCCAGTCACACAACCGTGCAGATGTCACGTGTGTTTGTGAAGCAGTGTAAAGATGACCAGACCTCCTAAAGGCAGATATATCATATGTGCATCCATCTTTGAAGAAGTCTGGATTATTATCGTGGGAGAAATACAGAGACACGGATTTCTCTGGGATGACGTCATGACGCAGAACGCAGCAGCAGGATGCAGCAGGAGGAACTTCAGGTAAGAACAAACTCATGAAATATAACTATTTCATAAATAATTAGTTTTCTTAGTGTTTCAAAGGTAATATATGATCATATATTTGGATATAGTTCACTCTGAAAGGCTGAAGAGAATCATGGTAGGGCCCCTTTAAAGGATCCTACATCTGAATTCTGCTTTAGGTTCATTTAATTCGTCCACCTGAGCAGGTTTCACTCACTGGGTCCTTTGATGAAAACTTTCAGGTCTCCACTGCCGGCATTCCTGGTGTCCACTTTAAAGTCACCGACCTGCTTGACCCTCAGGCCTGACGGCTGCAGGCCCCGCCCCGTTGCCCTACAGGCACTGGGCATGCACGCTGCGGAATGCAAACAGAGCCACCATCACTCGTGAGCTGTTGATGTTTGGACTTAAAAAGAGAAGCGACCTTCTCACCGGGACCCACGTCCACCGTTAAGGGGCTCCTGGGGACTCCCACCCCCCCAAAGGTGACGGCGATGGTGTGCGGTCCTGGCAGCACGGGCCGATATGTGCAGCGGTACACGTTGTCCCCTTTATCCTCCATCATCGCCTCCACGCTGTTCTGGCGACCCTGAGGGTCGCGGACCATGGCAGTGACGTCTCCGGTGCCGGCACCTGCGCAGAAGAACCAGCAGCTTTGGATCAGCTTCACGCCTCCAAAACCACGGAGGTCAAAGGGCGCAGGCGTCCCTCACCTGCAGTGAAAATGTCAAAGTAGGTGGGTTTGTTGGCGATGTTCCCCACAGGTTCGATCCCGGGACCCTTCATTGTGACCTTGGAGGCGTCACCCAGCGCTTTGTCCACGTTCACCTCGAACGGGCTTTTGGGGATCTGCTGACCTGCAAACAGCACCGTCACCTGGAAGACAAATGCCGAGGCGGCGTCGCAGTCAGCCTCAGAACTCCACTCCAGCATCTGCTCTCCTGCCCTGCACGTACCTTGTGAGGTCCCATGACCTGAGGGGTGTAGGTGACGCTGAAGGTTTTCTTGCCCTCGTTAGGCTCCGCCTTCAGCTAACAACACAAACACAGGAGCTCGTTTAGACAAAGACAACTCCTGACAGGACAGCAGGCGCCCCAGAGGCTACCTACCTCCTGTCTGGTTCCGTCTGGATGGTCCAGGTAGACCGTGACCTGTCCCTGACCAGCGCTGAACGTGTCCACGGTGAACACAGCAGGACGCAGCACCCGGTTCCCCGTGGGTTCGATTCCTAAACCAAAACCAGCACAGTCAGTGACAGTCAGACCTCCCAGAGCTGGGTTTACAGAATCAGTCCGGAGTTCTGGTATTTTAAGATGTTACATGAACTGAAATCTGATCCGTCTGTGAAACCTGCGGCTCTTTCAGCACGGAAACCTGCGTCTGATCTTTCACTTCAATGAAAAACACATTTTTGCTTTCTAACTTGTTTTCCCTTCTTTTTAGTCAGTTTCTCTTGAAGGTCATTGATCACAGCAGGAAGTGAGCGTCCGCTCCCCCACCGGTGCATAGAGAGAGCAGCTCATTGTTCTCATTGACTTCCTCACATTGTGTTGTCAGCGTGTTCCTCCGAACACGCGTGACCTTCTGATGAACAAACCTGAAGCCTGACTCCAGGTCTGGCTTTGAAAGTGACGTGTAAAGAGGACCCCCCCACCCCGGTGACCCCTGCGTGATTACCGGGTCCGTACGCTCGCGCCTTCTTGGGGTTGAGCTTGGGTTTGAGCGGAGCTCCGGGTTTGAGCTTGGCCTTGGGGAACTGGGACAGGTAGGTCATGACGGACTGCTCGTCCACGCTGGGGTCGATGATCTCCTCCGGAGCGATCACCTGAACACAAACACGTTTGAAACCAACACAGGTGAAGGCAGACGAGGAAACCCAGGTTCATCTGTTTCAGGCAGTTAGGAGGATCTGCACACCGTCCATCAGGAACCAGAGCCCCTTCACATCAAGGCTCCCTCAAACCCAGGTGACCTTCTGAGTGACCCCTGAGAGATTCACTTTTTCATTTAACCGCGAGTATTCCGGAAACATGAAAGTCTCCTGATGACGTGGTCTTCCCAGCTCCATGTTAACCCTGAAGAGCAGTGTGACTGCAGGATTCATCCTGGAGCGAGGGGTGGGGGATCGATCCGAGTATCCATACTCAGAATGTCAGAATATGAATACATTTTCACAAAAGTAAAATGCTAAAATACATGTTATCTAATTATCAGAACATTAAGTACTGCTGCTGTATTTCATAAACAAGTTGCTATTACCCAAGCAAATTCATGGCGTTTTTATTCTGGTGACTTAGGAAATATTCAAAGTAGGGTCGGGAATCGATTAAAAAAATCGACTAATTAATCGCAAATCTGGAAGAATTAATCGTGATTAATCAACAAATTTTTTTTTAGTTACAATATTTGCCAGCTACTTATTATCTGCAAATAATCAAAATATGAAATCACACGCTAAGTTGTACATTTAAAATGTTTATTTTTAACCCTTAAGAACCTACGCTCTAAAACTCAGTTTTTGTCTACTTTTGAATTTACTGTATTTTCAATTTGAAACACTACCTGCTGCTTATTTGGCATCATATTAATCAGCACTATCTCTCCTATGTGACGCTACCTTTATTTTGTCGTTTTTCTGTGTTGTATTCACACACTAGACATAAAATAATGAAAAAACAGAAAACTGTCTGGAAAAATGGGATTCATTTGCTGTGGAAACTCCAAAAATGTTTAAAAATTGTTTTTACAATAAAGAATGAAGCTTTTAGGAGTAATTTTATATAAACAACAAGAACAGAATTTTTTAACAAACTAATCAACGTGTCTTTGAACGAAAATACTAAAAAATCCAGGCTAAAGTAACACCAGGCAGCCCAAAAAATAAGAATTTCTCTCCTAAGAGCTCTGCTGTCTACTTTACCGATTTCCTGGATTTGTTTTTCTTTTTTTTTCCAGTTTTTTCCTTTTTGTTTCATAAACCTCCTTTATTATGCTTGTGAAAAATGATAAAACAACTTTTTGGGGAAACGTTTGATCCAGTTGGATTTCAGGTCGGCTGCTCACAGGTGAGGCGTGTTTGTCTTCTTTAAACTGTTGCCTCACGTCGGTGGGCGGGACTTTCACGGAGAAACGCCAAGTTTCCTCAATTTTTAGACAATGCCGATGCTCGTTATTGTGGAAAATTCATGTAGGTCCCCATCCCAAAATAAATGAATGGCCGGTTTCCTCTTCGGATTTCTCATAGCAGACGGCTGTTTCGGTCAGCCCCCCTCCCCCCGCAGCACGTGAGGTTCTGCTCTACGCTGCAGCCTTCTCCGTTTTATTTATTCAAATAGAAGATCGGTTTTGTCCAAAGACTTCAAATTATTGCCATATTATTTCTTTAATTTAGTAAAATCTCAATTAAACAATGTAAAATAAAGTTTACGTTTGTTTTAGGCAGAGTTTTATTACGCTGATGTCACAGCTCCTTGGTAGGATGTCTGAGGGTGATTTATAAATCTTAACAAATTAATTATGTTCTAATAATCGTGTGCGTTAACGCGTCAACATTCACAGCCCTAGTTTAAATGGAAAACAAAATTAATACTGAACTACATGTTTGCTTATACGTAATCAACTATCGTCTTGGTAATATTTTAAATTGATGCAATATCGCCAAATAAAGTATTGTGATATATTTCACTGAATGGATATTTTCTTACACCCTACTAAAAGTGGGACGTAAGGCCTCCCTGCTCGACACTCAGCATGAAGGGTTGCATTTGGGGGATAAACCACCAAAAGGTTCCCAAGCGTCTGCAGCTCACCGCCCCCCCAGGGGAGGGGGCAAATGCCCAGAATAAGTGTCCCACAGCCAGGTGTGTGGCAGCTAATGGGACTAACTGTAAAATAAAGACTTCAATAAAGACTTTTTTACAAACTGCTTCCTGACAGTACATTTTTATCAAAAAATAATTTCATGGTAAAGCAAGAAAATCCAAACGACAGCTCAATGTTTCAGATGTTTATACATAAAAATCCATTCAGTCTTCAATTTCTAGCTCAAATTGGGTCTAATTTCTCCATCAGGGTTGTATTTTACCCGTCAGGACACGTGTGGTCAGTAACACGCTAAGAGACGTTCAGATGGATCGAGGAGAAACTCACCTGTGGGATTCCCAGCCAATCATCAGCCAGCTGCATGGCTTCAGTAGCATTATCCACCGGTTTCACTGAATCCCAGGTCTCCCAGTCTGGGCACAAACCTGCAGGAAGCAAACGATCAGTTAGAACTTGTTCTGAAGTTCAGGAGCAAAGTCCAGAGCAGAGGGTTCAAACCAGCAAGACTTATCATCATGTGAGTCTCCATCGTTCTCCAGTCACTCTGTTCAGATCTTAAAGTCAATCAAGTCCTCAAGTGGGAGTTAAAAAAGTCTCTGGAATGATATTTCCTCTGAAGGAAACTCAACAATGTTCATTTTATCTAAAGCACATCAGACATGAAATCTTCTGTCTTCCTCTTTGCTAAAGTGGTCATTTATTGCAGGAGTTATGTTAAAAAAAAATAACCTGCGATAAACAAAAACCGCAAAGTCAACATTGCTTTTTTACAATAATTCTGGATGTCTTAAGGTAGTAAAACTCCTCACCTCACACTTATTTATCACAGGTCTAAATTACTGTTTCATACATTAATACTCGATAAAAACACAGCTTTAGGGCCATTTCTCATTTTGTCTTTAATTTACAGACGTTCATCACATATCCTCATCAACCAGCCGACTCCTGAAATCTTCTAAAACTGTTCAGAAAATCTCTGTCTCCCGTTGCTACTTACAGTCCATCTTTTTCTGTAAACAACATTTAAAGGGAAAAAATGTGATTTTTTGTTGATGTCAGATTCATTTCTCAGTTCTCCTCCCAGCATGAACATCTTCAGGTTAAGCTGTGTGAACATCAGTACGTTGATCTTGAAGATCAGTCATGACATCTGACGCCACTTGAAGGGAGTTCAGATGTCATGACTGATCTTCACCTCGAAGAAGGAGAACCTTCAGTGACAGGGTGCCGTCAGCCTGACAGTAGGTCATATTTAAGGTGGTCACCTGGGGCACAGCTGTCCACCAGAGCTCCCAGAGCTTTGCCGTCCCTCCAGTCCTGGCTGAAGTTCGTGATGGGCAGATCGGGAACTTTGTGCTGAATCCAGCCGAGGAGGCGCTGTTTAGGTGTCTTTGACTCTGCCTGATCAGAAGAACAAGCACAAGTTCACTCTGAGGTCTTTCCTTTGGATCGCCGTACATCAGTCAGAAGTGACGAAGCAGTTACCTCCTCATCCTCGCCCTCCCACATGGGCATGGAAATGGAGTAGTGCAGGATCAAAGTCCAGACCAGACCCAGAATCAGCTTCAGGTTCCCATCTACAATGGCTTTGGAGTCTGGAGGAGACAGAAGCACAAGTCAGATGTGTTCAAACTACATGTTCAGCTTCCTTACAAAGCAGGATGTTTTGTAGCTGAGGTTTTATGTTCTGCTCAAGGACACAGAAGCAGGGATTTGAACCAATGCTGGCACCAGAACTGGTTGTGCCAAGAAATAAACTAGAAAAAAAAAAAGGTCAGTACAACCGCATTAATGCAGCTGATTTGAACTTATGGGGGAGTACAATGACATTCACCAGATTCAGATCTACTTCTTTTAAAACTGTAGGAGGTGGAAGATAAAGTTCCTCAAACTTAAGTCATAAAGCCCCCTTCACAAAGAGCTGAGAGGAAGCGACCACAACCATTTTAAACACTCTGATCCTTCACATGACACATCCTGCTCTGCAGCCCATGAGGACATACAGAGGCAGTCCGTTTAAACCCCACCCCTTTTTTAGAGTTTCATCTAGATGCCAAATCAGGATGAAGATCGATGTTAACACATCCAGACTGTAGCAGGTTCATGAAACTTCCTCCTTCAGTCTTTAAAAACACACAAACACCTTCCTGATATTTAGACAGGACCCAAACGAGAGCAGAGTAGGGCTGAAACAAGCCATTCTTTCAATAGTTAACCAACCAGCTTTTTTGATCGGAGGTGTTTAAGCTGCATGCTAACTAAAAAGACAGACAATAGTTGAATGAATCCTGCAGCTTCTTTCCTTCATTAGATTCTGTCATTAAAACTTAAATCTATTGAGGTCCACATCTGAAACAAAGAACCATTTTTCACTAAAGTTTTATTCTCCCTGACTCAAAATAGAACTAAAGTTCATTTTGTGATTCAGAACGTTCTCAACTGTGTTGAGCTTCTCTACACAGTAGTTTTGAGTAAAAAAAGACTAATGAACTATTAGTCAACAATTAGTCACCCACTATTTTAATGGTCTACATAGTCGTGACTAATCGACTAATCGTGGCAGAGAAAACCACATTCCAGGATTAAAGACCCACTCGCATGAAAATGGCGTTTTTATCTGTTCTGCTGGCGTTTTTCTGTGACCCATATAGAACAAAAATTTAAGTTAAAATGTCATTTCTGAATATGCGTTTCTTCAAATCCTCGTGAATCAGGAGCAGACAAAAAATTAAAAGTTTGAAAAATATATTTGTGACAAAATACACTGGGCGGGGCCATAATCTCCCAGCTCCGCCCCATTCTGATTCATCCACTTCCAGACAAATAGATCCATGAACATCTTTGTTTTCCTCATTTGAGCTGGAATCTGGACCAGAACTGCAATATCAGATTGCTACGATAGTGCTCGCCATTCTTGTTGCACCGCTAATGTAAGCTAGCAGGAGAGCATGTGCACACATGGTTGACAGGAAGTGGGGGCAGGATTGTGCCAACAGCCCCACCCACAATTCAGGGGCATTTCTAGAGAACTCCTGTCACTTTTAAAATAGATCAAAAGATGGTCACAGAAGGACTTTAATGACTGATCCTTTGCTTTGCCTTCATTTTATTTTTTGGTTCATCTTCAGGAACATTTAGAATCTATAGCACATAAAGCAGCCTAAGAAATAAAGAGGTCTGTTGCAGCAGAACTTGGAGGAGAGATCTCTATTGTCCCTCCTCATGAGGCGTTCACTGTCATCCTGACGCCTGCACGACCCAAAGGGAGCAGAATCAGAACCTCGTTAGAGTGTCTGCGGTACCATGCAGCCCCTCTGCTCCTTCATCAGGAACATTTCCAGACCTTAATCCGGACTGAAGCATAAACAGGAGTTTGGAGCTCTTCCTGTCACATGATCCTTTGATTGGACCTCAGGACCTCCTGCATGTTGGAGCGTTCTCCTGGTGTTGCTGCAGCTTTGACTCGGATCGCTGCTGAGCTCAGCACAGATGATTTGTGTCCCCCCCCCCTTGTGGGAAATCCCATGACCCAACCCAGAAGAGCCGCAGTCCTAACGTGTCTCTGCAATTCTGGCAGATTTTCTGCCACCCCGCCCTGGTGACACACACAGTCTGACCCCCCCACACAGAAGGAGCAGTTCCAACATGTAGTCATGTTCTCACCCCCCCCCGTCCTCTCCGCCCTTTTCCTGGTTCTTGACTCATTTGATCTTTTGTCTGCGCAGCGTTCTCTTTACTTCTTCCTGAAAGGTGGTGCCGCTCCTGTGACCTTTAACCCCACAGCCGAGCCCCCCCAACCTATGAGTCAAAGCAAACTCATTTTTCTAGAAGGACCTGAACACGTCAGACGGGGGGCGGGATAAATATTTTACTGTTTGGACTTTGAAGCCGACGGTTTTTCCAACAGAATTACCTTTGTGAAGGCAGAACCTTTCACTTCTTGGCACCGGCGGGGCACAAAGCTGAAAACTGTGGATGTAGCTGAGTCACCATGTGTTTAGTTCTCAGAAGTTTGGAGGATTTTCCCGTTGCAGTGGCCCGCTGTTCCCATGACGACTAGAGTCCAGTCCTGCGGGTTTGAACTGTATCCCAGCATGCACTGCCTTATCGGCAGCCAGAGCTCCTGTTTGAGCGAGTGCTTCTACCGCTCTGATGAAGGAGCCACAGCTCCGGAGCAGTCATGTGACCCCCCACCCTGCCCCGGAGACTCGGCACCTTGAATCTCCTGCAAGTCTAAGCCGAGCCTGTAGGCTCTTACTGGACCCCCCCCCCCGACCAGTCCCAGACATTTAATGGTCCCATTGTCCTAAAGTGGGATTCATTTATTCACACATGCACTCAACCCAGTTTTGCAGCACATAATCAGCACTTGGATCGTCAGTCCTGCAGATACGGCTGTGTGTGTGTGTTGACTGGTTACCATGGAGATGGCACACAAAGGCAGCGGGGCCATTAATGGGGGTTAGTTTGTTTTAGGAGGGAAACTGAGGCCAAACTCTTAAAAAGTGAAATGTTAATTAGAGACAGAAGAATGCACACTTGTGCGATAAGTTTGTGTGATTTTACGTTTGTTCAAAAGGTGAATCAGGCTGGAACAAAACGCCTCTTATCAGAGCGCCACGCCCTGACCACCGCCGGAAGTTACTCAATCATCCAGTCTTCAAAAATACCTGCAATCCTCAGTTAACTCCCAAAGAACCAGCTGGGTGACCTTCAACAGGTCCACCAGAACATCCAGCACACTGACTGATCCCCACTAACTCCGATTTATGACTGACAAACTGGGACCCCTGCACATGTGCACACCTGGCAAACGGGGGTTTCATTAAAATGCAGCAGGTGAAGAACTTCACAGGTTTCACAGCTGAAGGCTCTGTGGTACACTGTGGTACTCTGATAGCTACAGGCTGATGGTTTTTTAAGGATTACTAATAAGTAACGCAGCGAGCGGCGTTGTATGGCCGCCCACCTTTAGCATCACTGCTGCCCTCGCTGCCCACCTTTGACCCTACCTCATTTGCTAAGCAGCCACTACCAAGCCCTTACCCCCACCTTCTGTTTTTGTAAGGCTGATCTGAGCTCCATGTGACAAATTGATGTAACTTTTAAAAATGGCGGTTTTTGTGTTGGTTTTATCTCCATAGCAACCATTTTATGTTTTGATCACTTAAGATTACCGAATAGATCGACTGGGTTTCAGGATAATCAGCAAAAGTAAACTTTTGGATTACCTTAGCAACAGAGGAAAACACCCACACTCATGTTCATATCCTATGTCATTACATTTTTTGACTTTTTAGTATTATTATTGTTATTGGATCAATATATTAGATTTTCACAATATCCTGTTGAAAAATAGAGTAGTAATAGGAGAACGCCACTTTTGCAAGCTCGCCACCCACACACCATTCAAAATCTACAACGTCTAATTTATACCATGTTTGGGAAAACGCTAAAAATCGCCAAATCTCATACTTTGGCACAAAATGGCCGCCAAGCCATAGGTCCTGTGGCCATCCCTTAATAATTTTAAAAGTTCCCTTGGATATCCTAGACAACAAGGTATATGACTAGAGATGACACGCAGGCTTTTTCATATTGTCCAACATGCGTAAAGAGCAACGCCGTATTGGAATGGTATAAAAACAATGAGACAGACACAGTAAAATGACCAGAAAATGATTCATTTTGGTCCAATTTTTAAAAGGGAAAAACTTTGATCATCAGAAGAATAATTTATCGTCTTAATGGGTCCCCATGCCGAAAATTCATTTTCACAAATACTAGGTGTGTGAGTTACAGTCTGAATGTGTGTGTGTTGGTGGTGGTGGGGGAGGGGGGTTTCATCTGCAAAACAAAATGGCCGTTGCAGTGGCAGCTGTGGCAAATGGCAGCAGATTTGACTGTTGGTGTAACAGTCAGTTAGAAGTTTGATTCTGAAGCTTCTGTTGGAAAGTAGGAGAGACATTGATGATGGGAGTTTCAGAGTCAAACATTATCTGCAGATGATAACTGTTATTATGGAAGCTGAAGAGAGCATCTTCATGTCATGAGGTTCCAGAAGATCATCTGTGAACATCACATGATTCAAACAGTGCAGCCACAACACATGGAAACATCCACAGGATATACAAAACTCTTTACTTCCCTTCTGCAGATGTTGGCATTTGTTATTGATCTTTATACCATGGTCTGGGTGAATACTCGATTCTGATTGGCTGCTGGGTGTGCATTAAAAACTGATAATGCACAGTAATAACGCACACCTAAAAAAGAAGTTCCGGTCACACAGACCAAACGTTCGATATCACTGCGCAGGCTTCTTTAAAACACGTTTTTCCTTCATCGTCTGGACAAAACAAGCAGTAATGGATAAACTTTCTCTCTGAACTGATGCTTTATTCAACTTATTGTAGCGACCAGCATTTATATTCCTCTCCTTTTGTAAGGTAAATTAATATTGACAAATTGGTTATTCTCCTTCTAATAAAACACCACTCGACATGAAAGGTGTAGTCTTCTGTTTCACCACAAGAGGGAGTTTCTCATTTTAGAGCAGCTCAGAAGAACGAACCTGCCGTGAAATGAAACACAGACAGAAGCTGAATATGTTCTAGCTGCTCACTGAAGGATTAACGTCAGAAAAAGAAGAAAAATATCCTAATTTGTCCGGGTCTTTCTTTCAAAACAGCGACACTTTACCGCTGCAGCTGAGGTCTGTAACGGCTTCCGGCTTCATGCCGTGTTCCATGTCACCGTGACAACAAACCGCATCACGGATCAAATAGTCCGCTTTTTTGTGAAAAAATGAGCTAAACCAAAGAAATAACAAGAATAAAGTACTAAATATTGATTAAATGTTTATTTATTTTGTAAAGACCATGGTATAAGCGGGATAATACCCTCCGAAGAGTGCATTATGAGAAATTAACGCACTTCATTCCGCTTCGCGTCGGACGGTTTAGGCCTCCGCGTCGTGCGTTAATTTCTCATAACGCACACTTCGTCGGGTATTATCCCTTACTAAATGACCGGACATCCAGCAGCTGCTGCATTCATGCTGGTCAAAATGCCTCTTTAAAACCTGACAGATTTGGTTGCCGATTATCGTTTGTCCTTTAATCTGCCACATCGTTGCCATTTACTCCGTTACGCGTCTTTCAGCCACACGAGATGACAGAGTCGGACTTTTTCCACAAACATTTCTTACAACTTTCATCACAGCTAAACTGTCTTTCAGGAGCTGCCTTTCTTTGGTTTCTGGTAAATCTTCACCCCCCAGACCAAACAGATGCCCCTCCTGACTCAAACATCTGCTGTTTGCACACAGTCACTCCTTCAGCCTTCAAGCCAGAATTTATATTCAAGCTGCAGTAAACAGACGATCCTCCAGGCAGAACGTCGCACCAACATCATCGGATGAAAGCCGCCTCCTCTTCATCGTTTCTTCATCGCTTTGGCTCGGGCTTGTGGATTTGGCCCAAACCATGGAGGGGGGGGCGGAGTTTGCAATAAGTCACTAACAATGCTGCAGTCGAACCCTGAACAACAATGAGGTCATAGATTTACAACCAAAGACATGCCTGAACACTTAAGCAGGGGGGGTGCATGTGGAAACAAACTGCTGGAAAACTGAAGTCAGAAAGCTCCGCCTCCAAACTGACCGCCGGGTGGGACGGCCTTTTAAAAAGGACAAAGACAGGAGGTACCTGCAGTGTAAACAGGATGAGGAGTGCACACGCACACACATGCACGCTAATGCCTCAGCAGTGAGATCATCAGGCCCCGACCAACAACTCTCTGAAAAATGCACCCCCCCACCCCTCTGAGGACCAATGAAAGGTGGCAGGAAAACAAAAACCCTACAAATGATCGGCTGGACTAGAAAGGGTTTCAACAGCATTACTGAGCACACGCACGCACACATGCACACATACAGGTTTGATCTGACTATGTCAGCCTAACCAACAAAGTTTACTAAACATCCAAATGTTGAAGATTTTTCTTCTTAGTTTTGGTAGAAAGAAACATTCTGAGTGGAATCAGTGTTTTAGATCCATTCTAACTGCACTTCCATGTCTGGTTTTTCTCAGTAATGTAAGTTAGGGCTGCCACGATTAGTCACGATTATGCAAATAGTTAGCAACTAACTTCATAGTCTTTCTTTTTTATCCCTAAACTACAGTGCGCGCTTTGAAATGCTGCGTCCACCATGTCTTTGACACACATGCACAATGGTGCTGATGCAGTCAGCAGTGAGGTCACAGGAAGTTGTAGGGAGACTCAGGTACCAATAAACTACCATTCTAACTGTCTTTATTTGTAGTTAGCATAGAGCTTAAAGACTTCAAGTTTGAAGCTAATGATGGTGAAGATGTGTGTCTTACATCCATCAATGTATGGTCCACTTAGTCGACTAATACAATAATCGTTGTGCCTGCCCTAGTTTAAATAAAGTTTAACTGGAAAAAATCCTGGAGAGCCAAAGCTGTCTGGCAGAGTTAAAGAACGTTTCTGAATCCTCAGACAGAACCTGGAAGGACAGATCGGACCTGCTATCGTGGAGCTTTCAGCACAGATGGAACGGAGCAGAACTTCAAAGTGTGTTGGAGCAGGAGAGTGGCTCTGGGCTGGGGGGGACCTCCGCCCATTTGGGTATGGATGGATGGTTCTGCAGTTCCAGCAGAGCCAGATGAATTCTGGAGGAGGTGCTATTATGGTCGGAGCAGGCAGGTGACACATAGGGCCCTGGGAGGGCTTGAGCACCTGTGGCTCATATCAAAAAGTGCCCTTGTGCTCTGTTCTTTTATTTGCTATAGTCATATTTGACAAAAAAAAGAATGTTGCCACAAAGTCCCCCGGTGGGACAAAGATGGAGCATTTCTCATTTCTCTTACTGCTGTAGCTGCACTTTGCAAGGGTGGGGGCTCTCACAGCTCACCCCCCCACATCCCTCAGCTGACACAAAGACAACAAACACGAGGATGGCAGAGTGGTCGGTCGATAGCAAAAAAGTCCGAAAGGGGTCTGTATTTATCCAAAGTAGATGAAGACAGCGAGTTTGTCCCAGAGATGTAGCAGAAACCTTTCTTGTAAGGGTAGGGAACACCAGTAAATTGTTTTTTAAAAAAAACAAAAACACTCTGTGCTAAATACACTATTTAAAACCATTTATTTTGCACATCAGTTTCAAACAAAGCCGTAGCTTTTACACTTTGAGATTAAATTATTTCTTTTGCACGTTATGTTGGGCATTGTTTGAATGAATAAATGTCCTTGTTACATTCCTATTAAAGTTCAAGTCTTCACATTTGTTCTGACCATTGAAATGCACCCTCTATTTCCAGATATGGCAGACTGAAAAAGCTAATAGTGTTTGTATTACCTGTTGTTCAATTTATGTGCAGGTAAAACATGTCAGTAAATTTGTTGGAATACATAAGAGCCATGTAAACTTATTTTTTACTTTTTTACTTTCTCAAGTTGTAAAAAAAAAAACGGTATCGTTATCGGCTGCAAGAGGCTGGAAAATATCGGATATCGGTTTGAAAAAGTCAATATCGTGCATCACTAGTCTGAAACTAAATTGATCTGTTTAACGTAATATTTTCTGATTAAAATTGCCTTCTTTAAATTCTGTTTCACAATCTTCTGTAACAAAATCTTTGAAATCATAACAAAATCATGTGTTTAGAGGACAAGAGAGTTTAGCCGACTGTGAATATAGAACTAGAGTCACTTTGGGTTCAAATGTCAAAACCAGAAAAATGTGTTTAAATACAGGAAACTGAGCTTGATGGTAGAAACGTAAAACAGGACAAAAACCCATGGAGAGAGGAAACGCAGATGACCTGACCATGGAGAGCTGAAAACCAGACACTTTTATACACTGAAGACGATGAACAGAAGTGAAAACAGCTGCAGATGATTAACATGAACCTGAAGTGATGGACAGGAGACAGAATCTGACTAAAACTCCACTGAAACACCAAACTAAAATCCTCAGTCTGATAATGACATTAAATATCAATAATTCAGCATTCTGGGTAAGGAAGTTTTTGAATCTGTATTTAAAATATTACACTTTATTTTAAATTGAATGCAAACTTATGACAGAGTGCCCAGAGAGGAACTATGGTATTGTATGAGGAAGTCTGGAGTGACAGAGAAGTATGTCCGAGCAGTGCAGGACATGTATGAGGGCTGTAAGACAGTGGTGAGGTGTGCTGTAGGGGTGACAGAGGAGTTCAAGTGGAGGTGGGATTACATCAGGGATCAGCTCTGAGCCCCTTCCTGTTTGCAATGGTGATGGACAGACTGACGGATGAGGTTAGACAGGAATCACCATGGACTATGATGTTTGCAGATGATATTGTGATTTGTAGTGAGAGCAGGGAACAGGTGGAGGTGGAGTTAGAGAGGTGGAGGTTTGCCCTGGAAAGGAGAGGAATGAAGGTTAGCCGCAGTAAGACAGAGTACATGTGTGTGAATGAGAGGAACCAGAGTGGAAGAGTGAGGTTACAGGGAGAAGAGATAAAGAAGGTGGAGGAGTTTAAGTATTTAGGGTCAACAGTACAGAGTAATGGAGAGTGTGGAAAAGAAGTGAAGAGGAGAGTGCAAGCAGGTTGGAATGGGTGGAGAAAAGTGTCAGGTGTGATGTGTGACAGAAGAGTTTCAGCACAAATGAAAGGAAAGGTGTACAAGACTGTGGTGAGACCAGCCATGTTGTTTGGACTAGAAACAGTGGGACTGAAGAAAAGACAGGAAGCAGAGCTGGAGGTAGCAGAGATGAAGATGCTGAGGTTCTCTTTGGGAGTGACCAGGATGGATAGGATCAGGAATGAATACATCAGAGGGACAGCACATGTTAGAGGTTTTGGAGATAAAGTCAGAGAGGCCAGACTGAGATGGTTTGGACATGTTCAGAGGAGAGACAGTGAATATATTGGTAGAAGGATGCTGAGTCTAGAGCTGCAGGAAAGAGGTCTAGAGGAAGACCAAAGAGGAGGTTTATGGATGCAGTGAATGAAGACATGAAGGTGGCTGGTGTTAGAGTGGAGGATGCTGAAGACAGGCTTAGATGGAGGAAACTGATTCGCTGTGGCGACCCCTGAAGGGAAAAGCCCAAAGGAAAAGAAGAAGAATTTAAATTGAATTCATGCTGATTCAGCTGCTTCACGATGCCAAAATAAAGATCCTCCAGTGATTTAATGCTGCAGATGTTTTCCATAAAAAATGACACTTGTAACACTTTCAAGTGTCATAGTAGTGATCTCTTAGTACTTTATTTTATTTTTTTTCTTTTATTTACATACTGCTTAAAGAACAAAAAAAGTGTTTGTGTTGCCCTTCTACACCTTTGAGCCCCTCAAAAATCCTGTGCACGTCCCTCCTGGTCGGGAGATGAACCACATGGCTGACTGCTGCCAGCTGTGGCGAGTTCATGGTAGAAAAGAGAAAGATTAGGAGCAAGGCGGAGTCAGGAAAGGGACAGAGTTGTCAGGTAAATGGGGGGGCTTTGATCTTTCCCCGTGGAGACTTCTCAGCCAATAAGAGCTCTCTCTGTTGACTTTTTTTTTCTTGTCTCCTCTTGGAGGCTGGCATTTATCTTAATGATGGTTTTGGTGAACCTCGTGTTTGTCTGATGACCCCCCCGTGTTTACAGAGCTGGGGGGTGTGGTTGAAGACAAACTGGATCTTTCTGGAACTGTTGAGTTGTCTGGGTTTGTGGGCTGAACTAAGTAAAACACTGATAGTGACCCCACCTCCAGTGACCTGCATGGGCCCCACACCAGAGGTAAATTGAGGGGGGGGTCTTTATTTTTTGGTTAACTCTGGCTTGTATTGTTGTGTAATTTGTAATGTTCAGAGGAAATGATGAAACCATGAATCAGAGCTTCAAACTAAGAGCTTTTAGAGTCAGATGTGATTCACAGGGCAGGGGGGTGGGGGGGCTCGTACTGTCAATCTGCCTCCAGCTTCTCCAGAGCTGCTTTTGGCTGAGAAGAGGAAGAAGATGGATCAAAGACTGAGAACTTCCCAGAAGGTTTTGAGGAGGATTTCAGGAGAAACCAAGATAATCTCTGGAGAGCTGAGAGGATCAGCCAGAATCCAAAAAAGCTGAAGATCGTAAAGAAACATCAAAAAATGAGGAGTTGAAGAAGAAGAATATTTATGGAGGAGATGTCTTTTGAAGATCAAACTGACGGAGTTCAGGCTGCCGCAGCACAAAAACCACATCAACTGCAGGACAAAGTGAGCTGCAGCAGAGAATGCGACGGCCCGCGGCGGCCCTGTCATTAACACACATCTGGAATGACGACAGCGTGCATAAACACGCGGCAGAGATCCTGATGATCTCACCCTGCTGGTTCTCAGGCGCTGAGATCATCAGAACCAGATCCACCAGCTTCATCATCCGGTCCAGAACACTCAGCTGTGCTTCACAGAGACGCAGCGACTTGGTGGGTTGAGCTGCTGTTTTCTGGGTTGGGGGGTTAACAGTCAGGCTCGACTTGGTTGACTGTTTGGGGGTTCTAGAATTTCAGTCGCCCCCCCCCAGAGAAAGCTCTGAACTGAAAAAATGAGAAGTACTGATCCAGAGTCTGGCCTTCCTGCTCCTGTAGAACTACAAACGGATCTACGGTCAGAACAGATTCGACCAATCAGACTCAAGAGGTCAGACAGTTCGACTCAAACTGAGCAGCGTTCCAGTAAATGTTTCTGCTGAGCCGAGGCCTGATGGAGTCAGGGAGAGTTTACAGGCGTATAGAAACGTAGAAGAAATCAAAGTGAAGTTTTTGTTCGGAAAATAAAACTTTTAAGCTCAGAATTTATTTTAAAATGTTTTATTCTAATTGTTATCTGGCCACACCTCCTCATTAAGTTTTGCTTGTTAATCTTCTTTTACCGACATGTAGATTTTAGAGTTTTTCCCAGAAGAATCCTTCACTCAGGGACCAACCCTTCTGGTGGAACCGGGTCACTGCAGTCGGACCTCCCAGGTCGGGCTGCTTGCTTTAGTCAGGAGGTGTGGTGCCGTCCTGTGTGATCCTGAGTGGGTTGCTTGCTGGTGTGGACTGATCCCTAAAATATCCTTTCAGAATCACGGCAGGTTTACACTTCAGTTTCTGTTTGGAGATTTAGTCAGCTTTCATTTGACTTTGTGTTACTGTTGTATGATAAGTGATTTATAAATACAGTTTGACAGAATTTGGAGATTTCTGGGTTTGGAATCTGCTGCGTCTGCTACTTCACCTGTCAGACAAACTCCGCCCACTTCAAAGGTGCTCATAGTTCAACTGAGGACGTGACGTGGTGATGAAGCCTCATAAAAACGTCTGCAGGGAGGTGACAGGATGGCAGACACACACCTGTCTGTGTGGGTTGTTTTTTGGTATAATTGTGTTTTTGCAAAAACAATTATTGGTAAGTGACTTCAGATGCATCTTAGAGTTCTTCAAAGGCCAGGATGAGGATGGTGTTGAAGGCCGAGCTGTAATCCACAGAGCATCCTCACACAGCTGCCCGCTGCTCCAGATGGGAAAGAGCAGCACGCCGAGCCGTTGCTATGGCGTCCTCTGTGGATCGGTTCTCGCTGTTTGTAAACTGGTGGGGGTCCAGTCCTGGTGGAGGGCTGCAGTGATGTTTCTACAGAGCAGCTTTTCAAAGCCCTTCATGGCTGTTGGAGTGAGACCCTCTAGTCTGTAGTCATTGAAGCTGGAGATGTGAGGCTTGTTGGGCAGAGGAACGATGGTGGAGAACTTCAGGCAGACTGGGGCCGTTGACTGTACCAGGGATTGTTTGAAGATCTTTGAGAAGACTGCAGTCAGCTGGTCCATACAATCCCTCATCACTCTCCCTGGGACACCATCGGGAGCGGCAGCTTTCCTCGGATTGACTGCAGGTAGGACACGTCTCACCTCATGCTCTTCCAGAACTGTGCTATTGTGTGAAGCTGTGGCAACTGTGGTGTTGTGACATCAAAGCGGCCAAAGAAGGTGTTTAAGCTCTTTGTCAGTCTCATGTCACCTTCATCTGAGGTTAGTCCTGCAGTTGGTGAGGTGTTGGCCAGCTGTCATCACTGTCCAGGTAGTCCTCCTGTGTCCGCTTTGGCCTCTCTGATGACTCTCTTCAGGTTGGTACGGGCTGCGCTGTAGAGGTCTTCATTACTGGACTTGAAGGTGGTGTTTTTCCTCCTCAGGAGCTGTTTGACCTCCAGAGTCGCTGGAGAAGGTGAGGTGAACGATACGCTGAGGTCAAAATGGTCCCCAGGATTGGCTTTGTTGGAGGAGGAGCAACAGTCTGGACAGTCAGTGCAAAACTGATTTGGTTATCGTAGACGACCAGTGCACGTTCTTACCTCAGAGACGTCATAGAATCATCATCCCTCCCCAATTCCACCAGAACACCTCCAACTTTCTGAGTGATAATGCTCCACCACACGGTGGCATCTTTCACCGCTGAACTTCAGGAAGTGGGAGCGCCTCATTTGGTTTGACCTCTGACCTGAACTCCATAGAGCACCCCAGCTGAAGCAGAGACTGGATGATGGTACTCCACCCCTGGTAGAACTGTATGTGAGGTTCAGTGTTTTCCCCAGTGACACTTCAACACATCAGCAGGAAAGGTGGGAATCAAACCTGCAATCTTCCAATCAAAGGTCGACCGCCCTACTGCTGCAACACGGCCGCCTCCCGATATTGCAAAAATAAATCTAATACTTTGGTAACCTATGATATATCACTATTTTACAAATATATATTTCTGTGCTCCCAAAACCCTTTTTAGAAAAATTTGAAAAATACATGGTATAATAAATTTAACATCCTATGATAGATGCAACAGTAAGATAAATTCTCAATAAATACTGCTGTGTCTTTGTAATACTAATGAACTTTAAGGTAACAAATTAACAAATCTCCAATTCAGAACTAAATTGCTGAGCATATTAAATGGCTTTCTCACTTCAAAGAACAATAAATGTGGAAATGAAAATTCAAAATGTGGTGTTTTAATTGATTTTACATTTTGTGTCACATAATTATTGAGGCACAATATGAAATTTCCTCTTATTAATTATTTTATGATCATTGTGTTTTTACAGTGCCGGAAGCTGTATTTATTTTCTCAGCCTTTTTAATCAAAATTCTACATCCGATCAGATCTGGAGCTAATTTTTAATTGAAAACTGTTGGAAGAAGCAGATTCTGACTTCTTCCTTCACTTTTCACTCCATCACAGACGTCTGCTGTGATGGAGTTTTTCATGAAGAAAAGATTAAAGAGGAACAAAAATGTGATTTTAGCTGTATAAAATAATTAGATTGAACCAAATGCAGAAATGAGGTTCAAAGTCTTTCACCTCCAAAATTTCAAAGACATATTTTTGAGAGAAGAATCTGTTTGCACTGGACTGAATTTTTTTTGTTTGAAATTCATTCATTCATCTTCTTTGCCACTTCGTCCCTTTCGGGGTCGCGGGGGTGCCGGAGCCTAACCCGGCTACTGAAAGGTGAAGGCGGGGTTCACCCTGGACAGGTCTCCAGTCTGTGGCAGGGCAAAACCTATATGTAGTAGTAGTAGTTCACTTCCAGCTTATCCCTTTCGGGGTCGCCACAGCGTAACAGCACCCACTGTTTGGCATCAGTGATTTGTCAGAGTTTTTACGCCGGATGCCCTTCCTGACACAACCCTGTACTTGAGGGGCACAGGGACCCAGTTAGGCAGCAGCATCAAGGGTCTTGACTAAGGACCCAATCTGGGTGGGGATCAGTGGACAACCCTGGAATCGAACCCAGGGCTCCTGCGTGTCAGCCCTTCACCTAGCCCACTGAGCCACCCAGCCGCTATTTAATTGAAATATAAACAAAAAAAAAAAAAAAAACTTGTTTTTTTCTGTTTTTCTACATAAATTTCAAGTAGATTTTGTATTAAAGTGTGCTGTGACATTTACATTTCAGGTTTTCCCCTGAAAAGGAGGAGAAGGAGAACGCTGCTGCCTCTCTCCCTGTGGAGTTCTGCCGTGTTCTCCTGTAAGTCTATATCCTGACTTCTCTCACGTTACCTTTGCTTCCCTGCAGGAGACACTGGGGCCTCTGTCCTCTCCCTGACGCCACAGCCCAGCAGATAATGAGCAGAAAAACGCCACAAACCTTCAGCTCTCAAACACCTAAAAAGCATGAACGTTCAACAAAAGCTGAAGGATTCAGGAGAAGCAGATCTTTAGACACAAAGCAGCTTCATGGTCATAAAATGTTTCTGGCAAAACGTCAGAAAAGTTAAACTGGACCTCAAAGTCAACAGGAACCAAACATATCATCCCTGAAGGAATATGAGAAAAGAAAAATGACAAAAACTGAAGTGAGAGCAGAAATGCTGGTACGGAAGATCAAACGTCTAGATAACCATATGACCCAACGTCCAGACGATCCAACTTCTAGACGACAGATGTCCAGACGATCCAAACATGACCTGACGTTTGGACGTCTGGTTGTCTAGAGTCTACATGACTAGACATCTAGATGTCCAGATGACCAGAAGATCCAAACATCCAGATGATCTAACGTCTAGGCCATATGGTGTTGAACTCCAGCCCTGGAGGGCTGGTGTCCTACATGTTTTCCAACCAAGCTGGCATAGAAGCTTCTTATTAGCTAAACACACCTGATCAGCAGCTGATAAGGCAGGGTTCCTGGAAAACCAGCAGGACGTCGGCCCTCGAGGATGAGAGTGTGACACCCCTGTTCTAGACAGTGAGCTATGGTCACAGCAGAGCTCATTCACTGCTGACCGTCAGCATGGAGGTGTTTGATGGCAAAAGAGTTTCGCTTGTACCAAAACTTCCGTAAAGCAGCCAAGGAGCGAGAGAGGAGCGTGAGCACTGACGAGCAGAGCATGAGGAACACCAATGAGCAGACTGAGGCTCTGCTCCAAAACCTGGATCCCTGAGGAGCCGAAAACAAAAGCTGAACCAGATGAGCAGAATACCAGTGAAGGCGTGTTGTGTGTGTGTGTGTGTGTGGGGGGGGGGCTGCTTCCTGACAAAGTCCAGCCGTCCAACCGTGAAGGCAGACTGAGTTCTTCAGAGGCTCAGGTTCTCCTCCAGAAGACGTGGCAACGTCCTTCAGAGCCTCCATGGAAAAGTGTCTGTCCTCCTTCAGTTCTTCCTCGTCTCTGAACTCTCATCTACGTCAAACGACTCCAGAGTTTCAAGTTTTCTAACACTTTTGCTCCTGTGGCCACACACCCCTCCAGCATCCGGCTGTCACTCCGGGACTTTGCTTACTGCGGTTGGCGGGGCAACAAGTGGAATGCAGCCTGGTTGACAAAGTCTTTCTCTGCAGGTTATCAATCATTAGTGAGCATGCAAGCCCCCCCCCCCATGTTGACTCCTAACCATCTTCACATCAGTTTCAGCTGAATCTGGTTTCTGAGTTTCACCGTCTTCATTCCTCAAAGGCCGATTCATCTCAGAGTTCCTGATGCGATGGGACACCTCCACTCTTGCAGTTCAGCCTCTACTACACTAGAATAACAACCTTTGATTCTTCTGTCTGCTGGTTTCAGGAACAATGATGGTGTTTTTGATTACTGAAGTGAGCAAAAAGGCTTGAGTAAATGAAGACTCCATAAAACTGATGTGAAGTGATGAACCAGACCTAAAGCTGTCCCGATGTTTGGGATAAAGCTATCTTAATATTTAATTGCTTTGCTTTTTAAAAAAATATACCAATATGACAAATGTGCAAATCAAGTGATTTAAGTGATGAATTAAAACTTTAGCTCAGAAAAATCTCATCATTCTGTTGTGTTTAGAGTCCAACTCAAAGCAGCAACGTTTGAAAAAGTTATTGTAGAAAGTTTTCCCTTTATGTCACTTCAAGTCTTTCTTTCCCATGATTTTAATGACTAAAGTTTACAGAAGATAAAAATCTAAAGTGCAGCGTCTCTGTGATTCACTCAAACATCGGTGAATCTTCAGGTGCTCCGAGTCTGGCTCCGAATCCGTCCTGAGGAAGACTGTAGACGCGACACATTCCAACAGCAGGAAGGAAAACTGCAGCTGTGAGAGGAATCCATTCAAGAAGCTAGTGGAGCATCACAGGATGGACTGAGGCTGGAGCATCAAGGACCTCCTCACGACGGGCAGAATCCACCTCCAAATGTCACATTTCCATCTCCTGAACCAGAGACGTCAGCAGCTTCTCACCTGGACTAAGAAGGAAGAAAGGAACAAACTGCTGCTTCATCATCCAAACACCTCCGTTTAGAGGATTTCATAAGGAAATCAGGGCCTCAGAGTCACAAACAGAACAAGGAAAACCATCAAAATACAATAGAGAAAGGTTTGAAATTAGGGCTGCACGATAAGGAAGACTTGTGATGTGTAATATTAGTGATTAATATCACAATGACAATTTGAGGTCCGATACATGACCGTGCAGCTAAACAACTAATACACCCTTTATATTTCACTGCACCAGTTTTATTTCAATAAATTAGAGAGAACTTAATGTATACTCCAAATGAGCCACAACTTTGTCGGAGAGTCTCCAACATAAAAGAGCTCCATCTGATTGGTCCCAATTTAAGCAGTCTACTTTCAATACATGCATCGCAGCAGCTGATACTGTGATGACGATACATTTGGGATTTATTGTAGTATTTTTATCTTTGTGTGAACATTTTGACTTTATGAATGGATTGAAATAAAAAGCTAAACATTAATAGACATTCTAAAACTTGAAAATTCCTCTGAATGTCTGTTTCCAGAGTTTCACCTTCTGTTCCTCATATCTGTGCAGGTATCTGCACAGGTATCTCACCTGAGTGACAGACTGATGGAAGCCGAGATAACTTTGAAACTCTCACTTAGCAACAGACATCAACAAAAGTGACCCGAAATAAAACTGAAACTGCACCAAGCAGAAGTCGATACTGCCACCCGTGGTACGAAACCTGGAACCTGTTGGCCGCATAACCTCAAGGAGGAGTGGCGGGGCTGCTTTGGCCACGTCGCCATGGCAACAAGCAGCAGAGAAAAAAAAAGGGTACAACTGAGAGAGACGTGATAAGAGCAGCCGGGCAGACGGTCAATGTCACGCGAAGCAAACAGTCCTGCAGATAAAAGCAGACGTCTGAACACGTTAGACCTTAAAAACTCTTCAACCGCAGAGCTAATGCTGACCTGCAGAACCCGGGGGGGCAGCAGCAGGTCAGGTAAAACTCTTACAGCTGCTGGGCCTGTTCTCACTGAGCAGCTCTAGCGTGAATGCTCCATATATCAGAAGTCAATGAGGTCCTCAAACGTCTCCACTGTCTGTGCTGAAGGCACCAGAACATCCGGGTTCTGTGAATCATCAGGAGAAGTTCTGATCTTTACCAAAACATCTCACATATTTTGAACTTCACAGAATGTCATCATTTAGTGATGTTTGGTCCACAACGAGCAGCTGATGGTGAACGTTCTGAAGCTCCAAACCATCACAGAATCTCTTTATGGCACAAGTGTCAAGGTCAAGGCCCGTGGGCCGGATCCAGCCGCAAGCAATCATTTTATTTTATTAACAGCCCGATGTTAACTGGTGACATATTGCTGCACCACTATGATTATGGAGGCTGAGAGATCAGTTCTATGACCTTTGACTTTCTAAAACACAGTTTACATCACAAGGCCGTCACCATCCACTCTGTCTCTCGTGGTGCAGAGATAAACAACCGTGTAAAATAACAGAAAAACAGCCAGAGAACAAAACACAGCAAAGAAAACGGAAAGATTTGGTTTGGATAAAAAAGCACACATTTCATTTTTATTTCCGGGTTTGTTTGTTTTATTTGGCAGCATGTTCATATTTGGATCATTTTAATATATTTTATGGATATCAAAATGTTTTGTGTTATTCATAAAGTGTAATTTTTCATATAAAAAGTTGGAGTGTTTTTTTCTTTTAAGGTTTAGTTTATTTCTAACTTTGATAATTTCGACAAAATATATTTTATGGAGGGTAAAACCTTGAAAGTTACTTAAGGTTTAAGTGTATTTATTGCGGAATAATATTCCTGCCTGTTTTAATGTCAAAAAGTTACGTTTTTAAAAATGTAGTTTAAGACGGTTCAATAACGGTTTATCCTGTACGACGTGTTTTCTGATTGATTTAAGGTCTTGAAGTTGAATCAGAGTTCAAACTGGACTTCAAATCTTCTTCTGCTCTGATTCAACTTCAAGAAAATGTCGCCTGGATTCATCAGACAAATCCTGCTATTGTTGCAAAGAATTGTGGGATTGAATGGTCTTATTTCCATGCTTCCTCTGCAAAAGTAGATGATGATGAAGGATGGACCTCCTTTCTGCTCCAG
>NC_050516.1:5331006-5366821 GCF_002922805.2 Oryzias melastigma | reverse complement strand
ATCCTCTCACCTACAGCCGTGACGCAACACCCGCAGAGCCCCAGGCCAACGCCCTTTCTACACAAAACACGCCCGCCTCCAGGCATCTGGCTAACGTCCAGGCTGCAGGAGATCACACATGCGCACAAGTACGTACGTGCAAGTACACAACTCTTGGAGAATTTCACCAAAGGTTTCGTGTTGAGTTTGATGGATGGGAACCGTTCCGTTCCTATACAAACACATTACCTCACACCTGAACTCTGCAGGCACACCTGTCATTGTTGTGGGCGGGGCCTTCTCCCCCAAACCAAACTTCTGTTTAGCTGGATATTAGTTACAGTCTGAACTTGCAGGATAGATTGAGTCTCTTGAGCATGCTCAGACCGCTCTTCTCCACCAACCAGGACCTGGTTGGTTCCGATGCTTCGGTTTCTGTTCCAACAGGAAGTGAATTCAATGATTTGTGTTCAAGCCGGGAGAACTGCTTCCTCCTGCTGCCGTTCTTCTGTAGGAAAAAAAGCTGCCCCCCTGCAAACCATCAACGCCGTTACATCACTGCACCTGACAACAGCACCCCCCCCATGGCCGTGAGGCATCTGACGAGCAGCTGCTACCTGAGCAAGACCCCCCCAAAACACACACACCCCTGAACAGAAAAAACCCACGGGTGGAGGTTCCACCCCTCACAGGTGGAGGCTCCGCCCCTCACAGGTGGAGGCTCCGCCCCTCACAGGTGGAGGCTCCGCCCCTCACAGGAGGAGGCTCCGCCCCTCACAGGAGGATGTCCATGAGGCGCTTTCATAAAAGGAGAAAAGCCACTGAAGACCAGGAGTCTGCTCCTCCAATAGGAGGAGGAGTCACTAGCTCCTCCAGCTCAATGAGGAGGAACCACTAGCCCCTCACACCTCAGTGAGGAGCAGGAGGAGGCGGAGCTGTCGGCTCCTCACACCTCAGTGATTTTTCCTCAGCAGCAGTGCAGGGTCAGCATCTCCCATCAGGAAGATCTGCTTTAACAGCAGGAGGCGCAGTCAGGAGACTGACAGCCTGGGGAGCAAACTGATCCATCATTGTCCAGCGGTTCTGTGGGGGCTGGAGCTCCTGCAGAGTTCTGGATCTTTGTTCTGCAGAACACACCCCCTTCCCTCCCTCTGAACAGGAGTCATGGTGGTGAGGAACCTGTGAGACCTCCTCGTGACGGTTATCATCTTCCTGACTCTCCAGACCATGATTCTAACCCCCTCCTCACAGATCGGGGTTAGAACAAAGACAGACGGTTCTCCGCTCCTGGACCACCCTCACCAGAACTTTTGCTGTCGTGAGACGTTCGAAGTCCATAAGAAAGAGCCGTTTCGTGCTCAGCGCCGCGCGCATTGAACCCGTCACGAGGGGGAGAGTCCGGCCTAAACCCCGGCCTCGAACCCCCGACACTCACCTATGGAGACCAGCTTGATGTTCTCCCGCTCCAGGAACTCCAGCGCCACCGACACGTTCTCCAGCTTCATCTGCCTGAAGGTGGGCCTCGGGTGGTACTTTCTGTACATGCTCTTGTGGCTCAGCACCTCCAGCAGGGCGATGAGGCGGAGGCCGTCGCTCAGGTCGCACTGCAGGTCCATGATCCGCTTGTTGACGCACTTCAGGTGCTCGTTGATCCAGCGCGTGAAGGTGTTCTGCTGGATCTTCTTCCAGGGCGCGTCCTCCGCCAGGTCCTTCTCTGTGGCCGGCATCTCTCCCACTCTGCTGGGGGGCCTTGTCGTTCGGATTCGGTTCTGTGAGGCTGAAATGGGTCGCTGCGCGCGCGTTGAGGTCCCGCCGTGTGTCCGCCGAGCCGCCGCACCTCCGCTTTAAAGTTTGCTGCTGCGTTCAAGTACGGCTCCGTCTTTTCAGCTCCCAGCGAGGCGCGGCGCCGCCCCCAGCTGATGATGGAGCTTCATCAGAGACAAACAATGACTTAGACTCTGAGTCACAGACCGAAATCCAGACTCTAAACCATCGCTGCTGATGATCAATGAAACACATCAGTGAATGTGATGCTTTCAATGCTGTTTATTTCCTTACGGAATTCATGGAGGTTTTGCTCCACAGGACAACTTCCTTCAACACAAACGAGGAACTTTGATTCTCTAAAACCCAAAGAACAACCATCAGGAGTTTGGCTCGAAATCTTTCCTCCACGAGACTGGGTTATGGTCCAACTCACTAAGCTGAAAAGCTGAACGTCCATCTGAACTGGGTCAGAACCAGAAGAGGTCAAAGGTTAAACAACATCAGAAGTTGACACTTTTCTTTCCTGAAGGATCATCCCACATCTGAAGGTGCAGGTTTCTGAGGTGATGCAGCTTTTTTTGGCTTCAATTCATGTTGGCTCTACAACAAAATAGTTTCCTTATTTCATTTCTACAAACCTTCGTGATTAATCCAAACCTCCAACATGAATTTTCTTATAAGCTTTTATCATTTAGAAGCATTTTAGACTTTTTTAAACTTTGTTTTGCTGAAGTCATCATTCAAACTTGCCTTCTCTGTTTTTGGATGTTATTTCAGGAGAAGCTGCTCCTAAAGCTTTGCCTTCAGCAGAAGAACATTTATGGGGTAAAATCGGGTTTATGATGTCAATCATTTGGTTTGATGAAGCAAAACTCATCAAAGAAATAAGATATCACCAACATGACTTTAGCTGTTCTTAAAAAACATAAATCAACCACTCCAAAACATGAAGCTCATCTGAGAAACAGATCAGGTTTGGAATTACAACATTTTAGAACAGAGTCAAACTTTTCCATCTTCAGATTTACAGTTCAGGTCTTTGGAAGTCATCCCAGGAAAAGCAGAGACGGGACCATGACTCAGTATCTTCCACATTATTTTATGACTTCATAACGTCGTCTTGATGACTGAGATGAACACAGCTGCAGAAGGACGTCCTGACAGAGCAGAGGGCCTCCTCGAGGCCTTCAGGGTGAGCAGAGATGCCTGGGAGGAGGTGGAGGTGTCCAATCCCAGCAGGAACTGAAGAACACCAAGCTGCCAAACCTCTAATGACTCCACATGTCCTGACATCTCAAATATGCAAATCAGACCTACGAGGAAGAAACTGATTCGCTGTGGCGACCCCTGAAGGGAAGAGTCGAAAGAAAAAGAAGAAGAAGATGTCCTGACATCTGAGAGACATGAGATCATCCTACGTCTGGAAGACGGATGAGTGTTTGACGTGTGAACTCTCCTGTCACAGGAGGGAACCCCTGCAGGTCACGGGCTTGGCATAACTCTATCACTAGAAGAATTGGGCAGCCAGAGCCGGCCTGGAGGACGCAGAGATCTCGTGTATTCTCAAGAATGTGGCGATACAATATGAATCGTTTACATGTCACACGATACGATCCCAATATATCTCAAGACTGTACTTGGGACAATTTCCCGCTTTTCTCAAAGAGTATGCCAAGTCATATTAGGTAGCACAGGTCTCATGACAACAAAAAACTATGAGTCTGACTGAACCAACGAGACAAAACATTTAACACCTGTGGTTCCTAGTGAGTTCTTGCTGTTCTGGTGCAGAGATGCTCAGAGCGCGGCGAAGCAGTCGAGGGTTTAGCTGCAAAAGCAAGACGCTGAAGGACGCTCATGAATAATTCATTAAATATGGTCTCATCAGCATTTTAAATTGATACCAGTATCGCCAAATGAAACATCACAATACATCACCAAATTGATTTTTCCTTACACTCCTACCTCATACTGAGCACGACTGGACAAAAACAAAATCCTGAGTCAGCTAAAATCTTAAATCAGGATCCGGTCTTTTATCAGTTCCTAAAGTCAGAACTAAACATGGAGAAGCTGCATTCAGCTTCTATGCTCCACAGATCTGGAATAGACTTCCAGAAAACCTTAGATCTGCTGAAACACTCAGTGTATTTAAATCCAGGTTAAAGACTCACCTGTTCTCAGTTGGATTTGATTAATGTGTAATTCAAATGTTTATATGCGCTCTGTTCATCTATGCTTGATATAAATTCAGTTCTTTTTATATTTATTTTAATCTTATTTTAATGATCACACCTTTACTATTTCTTTTGATTGTTTCTTTGAATGTTTTGTGTATTTGTACATGAAATGTTCAATACAAATAAACTTCTTCGCCTAATTTAAAAAAGTTGGTCCAACAGGACAATTCTGCAGCCAAATGTTTGATTCATTTAATAACCGGTTTGATTTGTAAATGTTTCAACAGTTTGTAGAGTTCTTCTTTCCTGTCATAGATAATCCAGCATCAGTAGATGTATATAATCTGTTTTTTTAATAACCTATGCAATAATAAACCTCCAAAACATTTTTCTGAACTGTGCATTTCAACATAAACTGGAATCAGTTCAGTATATTTGACTAACTGTTTAAAGGTTTCAGACAAAATAAAAGCATGGAACTGTCCTTCTGCACAGTCTTTTATTTTGAAACTTCAAGCTTTCCACAGCAGCTGAAGGATTGACGAGCTGCACATGAGTCGGACAGTCACGGAATTATAGGGAGCAAATTCTAAAATGTTTTTCTGGATGAAGTCTGACATCATAGACACGAGATGAAGCATCTTAGATCCATCAGCGTTTCCAGGACCCTCCATCCACTGAGCTTCACATTTATGTCATTTCAAACTTTTTTTTTTTCCAAGAAGGAACAACCAAAACCGAGTCTATGGAACGTAGAAAACATGAAAAAAGCAGCACTGTTCCTGCAGACATCTCTTTACGGGATTTGAGTTTTCTGTTCAATAGTTTGGTTTTTAAAAAGGGATGAAATTCTGAGGAGTGCTGTGGCTTCAACCCTGAAGTTTACCTGCATCCATCAGCCCCCCACACTTAAACTCTGCAAGTATGGACTGTTGTGGGGTTTTTCTTTCCTCGGAGAGACAGGTCCAGGAGGAGAAACGTCTGCGGCTTGTTGAGGCCTGCAGAGAACACGACGAGGAAGGGGGGCGCTTAACTGGCAGATTTATGGATTTGATTCACCATTTATTTCAAATCATCTTAAAACTAAGTCCAGAAGGCTTTAAAAAACGTTTTTTTCTGATAAAAACCATCCATGAATGAGAAATCTTTGATGTCCATGCGGATGTGAGGCTGTGGTCCAGCGGGTTTGAGTCTGTGATGGAGAACAGAAGAGGGCAGACGCAGCACTGGTGGGTCAGCTTTGCTACAACTTTAATCCAAACATCTCAGCATCTTCAACATGCCGCCTCTCATCCTGCATCTCTACACGCTTTAACAAAATAAGTCTAGTTGCACGTCATCCAACAACATTTTATTTTACAATTCTCTGTACTTTAGTGTTTTCTCTTTAGACATCAGGACGCTTCGTCCTGCCATTTATAATTATTATTTCTGAATGAACACGGAGACAGACGGAGAACACTAACGATGAGGAACGCTGTGAACAACCCCCCCCCAACAGGCTGATGATGAAGAGCATGAATCAGTGGTTAAAAAAGAGACGCGGTCCAGGATCAGAACGGTGAAGATCTGTGCTTTGAGACACACCACTCCGTCAAACGTCACGTCTGTGTATTTACAGGTCGGAGAAGCGGATCGAGCAGATCCAGCTTTTTGTTAAAGGGGAGGTGAAGCTCTTTGGATCCATGTTTGAGCCACACGGCGGTGAGGAGCACCGCTTCCTGCTTCGGTGGGAGAACAACCCGTTTGTTCGGAGCAGAAACGGTTTTCCAACAGGAAACGGATGAAAACCCTCTTCAGTTTTAACCTGGAGGATGGAGGCTTTGGACAAAGTTCTGGATCAGCGTGATTTTTAGCATTTCCAGCGTCTGACGGATTAAAGTTTAGCTGCTTTTGTTCCCCAAAACAAACCAAAATAATGAATCTGAATCTTTTCAATCAATCAGTTTTATCCCAAACAGGAAAGAATGAAGTCTGAACCAGATGGAGTAGAGTCCTGCAGGAGCTGGTTCTCCTTGATCCGGTTCGGGACTGAGCCGCTCATTTACCCCCCCACCCTGATCACTAATTGGTAAAAACAAACGTTTCAGCTAAGAAAAAAAACAAACGAGCTAGAAGACGACATTTAGGACGTTTCTGCAACGTGAGAATCCGTGTGGAAATGCTACAGCCCCGTCACATTCACTCGTCTGCAGGAAAGCTGGATGTTCAGGTGAGCTCCAGCACGCTCGCTGTGAGGAACCGCCACCTGCTGGAGAAAGAAAGAAGAACCCCCCCAACCACAGAAGTCCTCCTGAGAGGAGAAAACAAGCCTCAAAAATAAACCCAGAAGCATTGAAGTCCTCTGCAGAAACCACAACCTGCCCCCCCATATGTACAATGACACTATAGAGTCCAGCAGATCCTCCGTCCGGGGGTCTCAGGTGGAGCTGCTCTTGGAGAGGTTGGGGTAGAGGACGGCTGCCGTCACAGCGACCATCACTGCGATGACCGGCATCCAGGGGCTCCAGCCGCTCTGTGGGGGGGGGGCAAACAGAGAGGAAGGAGGTCCATCAGGTTGGAGATGTGAAAACAAACTCATCATCATCTTCAGAGGAGCAGCCGGTTAGTGTCATGGAGACAAAGAGGAGCAGAGAGGACAGCAGGAAAAACATGGAGCCAAATCTCAGCCCAAAGATGATCTTCCTGTTTGAACGCTCCATTCTTTTTAGTCTAATGAACGATTTTCATGAAAACGATCAAAATGTTGATTATTTAATCTGGCCGCATCAAGAAAGCTGTTTTAACAACTTCAACAAGTCAGAAGAAACTGTGTTTTTTTTAAAGTGGTTTATAAATCATTTATAGAAGTTTTCATTGGTTCATTAACCAATTAATTAAGGCACATAAAGTTATGCTTTTCACTCTCAATTTCTTTGCCTAATTTTCAAAAATCCGTCCATTTTCTAACCTCATTTAAAAGTCTAGGGTTGCTGGAGCCTATCCCAGCCGATGTTGGGCAAAGGCAGGCCTTCGGTTAGTGCTGGATGGTCTGCTACTCTATCACAGATTTATTTCAATTCTGCTCATTTTATTTCTTCGCTTTGGTTCCTGAAACCTCAGCAGTTCTGATGTGCTAAATATGCATCATTCAGCTTTCAAATGGACCAATCAGTCAAGAGACATTTAAGAGAAACACTTAATATTTTAAACTTATGATTTAGAGCATTTTCATATTACACATTTTTAAATAACTTAATATTTCAAATTATTGTACTACTTTTTCTAACTGGGATATTCAATTAGAATTAGATATTAATTAAACATCGATTCATTTGTAATTTCTATTCTAATAATAAAAGTTTGGTTTTAAAAATATCTTTCAGATATTTATGGATCTAATCTTTTATGAAAATTGTGTTTATCAAATTGCTCCTCATGGGAAAATAATAAACTTATGTTAAACATTAAAAGAACACAATTTTTTTATTTCACTGGAGAAAAAGAACGACAAAAAAGAAAAGTCTCACATTAATCGTTCTCTAATTTTTGTTCATTTAAATGATTTATTTTTCAAACCCAGATTGCTATTTTTCTATAAAACTCTTAAAAAAAAATCAGTAATCATCCAAAGGGAAAAGCAAACATTTAGAAGAAAAAGTAAAAATTTCAAAAAGGCTGAAGATGATGCCACAGAACAGTTGGGTCGGGTTTCCTCTGTGCTGCGCCTGAGCAGAACCGCAGAACCTCATGGAGGCGATCTCGGCAGAAAAGACTTCTAATGGCTTTCTACCAGGAGCTTCTGTCTGCAGCCGAGGGTTCCTCTGCATGGATGAATATGGGGGTTTAAAGGATTGTGAGCAAACAGAGGCGCTGATAGAAATGATTGTTTCCATAAATGAACAAAACAACCAAAGGAATGGAGTGAAATGACAGCTATTTCCAGCTCCAGACGCCTGTAGTTCCTGCTGTTATGTGGGGGTTTCGTGGAGGGAGGGGCAAAACACCGTCAAACTGATGAGGTCCAACCAGAGGAACCTTCACCTCCGTTCTGTCAGGCTGGAGTCAGAGCTGCACTTTGTTTTCATCAAGACCAGAGGTCACCCCCCCAAAAAACCCTCCCAATAGAAACATGTTAGAGGTTAGACTGAATAAAATTATATTAAAAAAAGAAATATAAAACTAGATGAAGCAGAAAGAACCGGAACCATTGATCAGACATTTCACAACAAACAGCCAACAGAGCTTCAGAGGGCTGAGGAGCGTGCAGCGGGGCACGCCGTGGAGAAGACGCAGGCTTCAAGCAGAAGGTGCATGAAAGAAACCAAAGAAAGAAGCAGAAGAGAAAGGGCAAAGGGCGGGGTTAGTGCCTGTGGGACGCCGGCTCTAACTTCACCCACAACATGTGTGGATATAACTTAAGTCTTAAAATAGACCAAAAAATCTGCTAAGATGTTTATTTCTTTGAACATGACGTTGCTTTAACAATTTACTGCTCAATAAAAATATTCAATATTTATCAGAAGTTGCTGTTTTTGATAGTTTTTTTTTTTTTTTACCAAAGACTAACATAAAGTCAACTGGCTGTCCACACCAGGAGTAGTGGACCTTCAAGGAACCAGAAGCTCAGAGGCAGCTTGGTTTCCCAGAACGATGGAGGGAGGAGTTCAGAGCAGACGTGTGACTGACAGATGACCATGCGGTTAGAGCTGAAGACGAGACACAACGAAGACGTTCGGCCTCTGAAGGCGCCTCAGGAGGTGAGAGTCTGATCTGAGCTTCACATTTGTTTTCTTTTTTAACTGAAGTTTTGAGGCTTCAGGTGGTTGAAGCAGCTTCCCAGCCACGGTCCTCTGGAACATCCTCACCAGCATCACCGGGTGATCAGGTGTGTTTCAGCAGGACATCATGCAGAATGGTGATCCCTATCTCAGAACCATAGCTGGGAAACTAAAGGAGGAAACGGTTTCCTCTTCAGGCTGATCTGAAAAGTCTGGTTTAAAGGGTTCCTCTGCAGACCCACAGCGGTCCCACAGCTGGAGCTGGAGTCAGAGCAGGACGCCTCACCTCCTCCTTTCAGAGGCCGAAGCCACAGTCACACAGGTGAACACGCTGGAGTGTACCTTTCTACCACAACTGGCCGAAACACCAGTAGAGCAGAGCCAGGACAAGGCCCATGAATATGGCTTGGACAGGCTGCAATATGGATGGCTGGAGGGGGAGGGGGTGGGAGGGGAAGGAGAATAAGGAGAAGAAATCAGCCAGCAAAAAAATCAACCAAAACCAACATGGAGTGTGGAGCAGCAGCGAGGGAGGGGGAGCTGGGTCAAACACGGGAGCGCCTCCGCTATGGTGTTAGCATGAAGCAACACCAGGAGCTCCAAACAAACACGGACGCCATAGCCTTCCATCACCTGCTCTCCTCCATCTGGTACATCATTTCAAGCTCAACCTGCTGATGGTTTTCCTGCAGGAATCTATTCAGTCTGACAGTTCTCAACATAACCTATAAGCACAGAACTGGTTGGTTTTTCCTTCAGAAAGAGGTTGATCTTCTCTGATCTTCTGAAGCATCTCAACTATTCAGGCAGATCAGACGATGTCAGCATTTCTGCTGGAATCATTTCTCCGAAATCCGTTTTCATGTTGAGGAGAATTCCAACAGACAGGTGGATGTGATGTGATTTTATGGGATGTTCTCCGAGGCTGAAGGTCAGCGCTGAAGCCTTCATCTCAGAGGTCTCATTTATCTTAGATCTGGATGGTGGAAAGTAGGTTTGTGGGGAAATAGAAGCCACACCCCCAGTAGACCATGACACTGACGGTGTGGCTCAGTGTGGGGGGGGAGAAAACATGAAAATTAAAATGATTTAACTTTTAAAAAGTTTGCTTCTCAAAGGTTTTCTTTAAAGATCTTCAGATTTAACCCTTTAACACCAGAGCTCCATTGTTTCTGTTCTTTGATTTACTGTAATTTTTTTTATTCTTAACAAAATAATTCCAGCAGATTCTGAAGGAGAAAAGTGTCTTTTCTCCTTCAGAATCTGCTGGAATTATCGCGTTAGCGGTTGAGAAGTTACAGTTAAAGACTTGCAAAGATTTTGTGTTTAAGCGTCACTGGCGACGCCTCAGGTGTTAAAGGGTTAAACCCCCACAGTGAGCATGGGCTCCTTTCAGCCTGCAGGAGCTCCCAGACTTTAGTTGTGGATGTGGACTCACAGAGCTGCTCTTGTCCTGCAGCAGCTTCAGGCTGCTCCTGCACTGCTCCAGCTCCTGGTGGATGTTCAGCTTCTCCTGCTCCGTCTTCTCATACTGCTGACGGAGGTCCAGCAGCTGCGACTGAGTGTCTTCATACTGCAGACACACAAACAACCGCAGTGTTGAGGGAGGTTTCCCACAGAGTCCGATCCAGGTGAGGGAGCAGAGCGATGGGTCCGTTACCTCCTTCTGCAGGGTGTGCGTCCGGGCCTGGGCCTGGTCCAGCTGGCTCTTCAGCCGGCTTGCATCCCGCAGGTGTTGATTTTCCAGAGAACCGAGTTTGTCCTGCAGGACCTCCTCCCTCTTCTCCAGAGACTCCAGACTACTGCTGAGGACCTGGCTCTGCTCCTTGGAGCTGCGGGGACACAAACATCCTCAGCATGATCATCCTCACTGGTGGAAGAGACTAAATCCTGAATCTACAGTTTTGATAACGGAGGTCTCGGGAAAAAGATCTTCAAAGAGTTTTGCTGATTAAATGTTTCCTGAGCTGCCTGACATTCAGCATCAGCACCAGAATTGATCATTAAGCCCAGAGGGGCTGGTCACTCCCCCAGAAAACAAACTCTGGTGTGAGATCATGGATTTGCTACACAATCAAACTGTTGACGTGTTTGATGATACAGAAATGCAGAAACAAACATAAAATTCTTATCAAATGGGTTGTTTGTAATCATTTGTTCCACGTCTGATCCGGAAGGGTTTTTTTGCAGAAGCTGTTGTTGTGTGACAGGAGCTGATAGATGGATTCAAACAGGAAGTCAGCAGGTTTTCTGACAGACGTGTTCGTGTGCTGAAGCTGATAGAAAAGCTGCTGACTGCTCTGTGAAGATCTGCTGCTTCTCCTCCGTTTCCCTCTGGAGCAGTCCTCCACAGTAAACACCAGAACCAATCGCAGCTCCAACACATTCTTATTCCCAAGTCGTCGCATATTGACGCATGGTTAAGGATCCCTCCACGTCAATTTTTGTGTCCCCAACTCGTCTTTTTTTGACGTGCTGGCTTTTCTACTTAAATCACCTCTAGGCTGCAAAATGGAAACCTAACCCAGTACCAGACGCAGACTGGTACTGGGTGATCCGGCAGCGGAGGCATCAAGTTTTAGTGTTAAGTCAATGTAAAGATGCAGGGTTGCTGGAGACTGTCCCGGCTACTATTGGGCGAAGGTGGGATCCACTCTAGCCCAGGTGTCTGCACCTGTGGCTCTTTTATACCTTTATTGTGGCTCTTTAGCTTTAATTGAAAAATGCTAATGATTAAATACATGATAGATTAGTTATTTTAGTTTGGTCATTTCTGCTTAGATTTTTAACATGTCAAAGAACTAAGCAAAAAGAAGTTTAATTTACCGTCAGAAATTCAGTAGAAATGTTCTTTAAATTTGTGCTTTTAATTTATAGTTAGTCAAATAAAAGTCTCTAAAAGCTGCATTACTTTATTTTGGTAATTTACACTAAAGTGGTTAAAGTTTTGAACAAAAGCAATTTAAAATGATTTAGTTATGTGTTTGTGCCTCACATGTTACAGAATGACAATAAAAAGCTCAGTTTATTCTAACTGTTTTGAGTTTTTTTGTTTTGTTTTAATAAATAGATTCTACTAATTCTTCTATTGTTTATATCTGAGAGTAAAAGGGGAAAATGATGGTGGCACAGCGAAATCCTAATGATAAAGACATCATGTTTGACTTTTTTTGACACAGTGGGTTTTATTTTGAAAGGAACTACTGTAGTGTTCACTGCACTCAAAAGTAAAAAAAAGTATATATATATGTGACACTAGCACGGGGGTCGGCAACCTGCAGCTCCGGAGCCGCATGCGGCTCTTTAAGCACTGCCTAGTGGCTCATTGGCGCTTTTTCAAAAATGTTTGAAAATTATAAAAAATGTTGGAAGGAAATATATTTTTGTTTTAATACGGTTTCTGTAGGAGGACAAACATGACACAAACATCCTTTACGTTTTCCAGTTGTTGTGAGATGAGTGTAGGTGCTTCCACGCCGGCTGAGTCAGAGCGCAATCAAGCCACACCCTCAATGAAAAGTCAATGCAAACATGCGCACACCAGAATTCATGGCCCATGCGTCTGGAGCGCACGTGAGCGCACGTTGCTACGCAGGTTTTGAAGTCGGGTCGCGAGCTCCACGTACAAATCGGCACGCATTGAGCGCGCTGAATCTTCAACCCGGTTCAAGATTTCCACGCACAGTCGCAGCAGCTCAGACCTGTGACCAATCAAGGAGCTGGATTTGGGAGCTGCTTGTGGGCGGAGTCTGCTTCAAAGCACAGAAGTGCCAGACGTGATCACGAAGGAGAAATGAATCATTACGGTTTGTGTCCGGTCAGGTTAATATGACACCAAGATGGACATTTAAAAGGACAGAGTTGTGAAAACAGAAAGATTTGGGGGATTTTCACCGCTTTTACTTTTTGCTCTGAGGTTCTTCCTGTTGTAGGTGGCAGATGAGCGCTAATGAACAGTAAAAATACAATTGAAGAAGAATCTCCCCCCCGCCACGCACCGCACGCGGCCGATGTGTGAGCACCTGCCCACCGGCTGCGTGCGGTGCGTTCAAGAACGCGGTCTACGCCGGCTTCTGAACGCACGCTCAGCAGGTGTATCCACACCGGAGCAGCGCGGTCACTCACGCAGTGGCGGGGAGGAGATTCTTCATCTATTCTTCTTCTACTGTTCATTAGCGCTCATCTGCATCTACAACAGGAAGAACCTCGGAGCAAAAAGTAAAAGTGTTGAAAATCCCCCAAATCTTTCTGAAGACTTTTGTTTTCACAACTCTGTCCTTTTAAATGACTGACTATAAGACTCACGCGCGCTCCAGACTTGGAGCCCAGGAATTCTGGTGTGCGCGCGTTTATACCGACTGTTCATTGAAAGTGTGCACTTGATTGGGCGCCGATGCGGCCAGTGTGGAAGCACCTTAAAGGTGCACGTTACATTTTTGTGATTTTTTTCAAATCCTCTAAATAAAATGACATCAAAAATCGTATTTCTTTATTACATTTCTTTAATTTCATCAAAGCAATGAAACAAACTGTAATTCATTCATATTGTAGTGATGGTCTCAGACACGCTGGGCTTGCTGTCGGTCTGGCAGCACAAGGAATTGTGGGTTACCCGTTCTTTTGCCTGTCTGACTGGAATTGGATTTAAGTTTGGGTTTTCCTCAATGTGTTTTGTTGTCTGACTGTTGAACATTTGTTGGCATTTATGACTGAGTCCTGTTATCTTTGAATTCTTCCTGCTCCTGGAGTGAGAATGAGGGAGAGACTGATGACGACCCCCTCTCCTTGTGTCATTGAGGGATGTCAAAATAAAAGCTTGTATGTTCATTATGAGGCTATTCGGTTTTTGTCAGCTAGTTTGTCGCTGCAATTTCTCTCTAACTTGTCATGAAACCAAATTTGAGGCTTACATGACGCAAGGACACGCAGCAGGAGAAATAAACATTTAATCACGGATGTTCATGATGTTGTTGTAATCTATGACGTCACATTGATAGTGGGCTGCTTTATAGACACATTCTCCATGTGTCACCTTCATTGTAAGTCTTATATAAGGCATTTCAATTTATGCGGCTCCAGACATATTTGTTTTTTATTTTTTTGGTCCAAAGTGGCTCTTTCAACATTTTGGGTTGACGACCCCTGCACTAGGGAAATGTAATAATAACATTTAAGTGACATTTATGAATCAATGTTTACTTGACAAAAAGCATAACTATTGCGCATTTTTTAATGACAAAGTGAGACTTTGCGGCTCTCATTGGGTTCTGGCCTGTATTAAACTAGACCAAGTGGTCGGTAACATATAAATCCAAGCTACTCGCTAAACATGTTTTCCATGACTTGACAACGAATGAATTCCAGAACAATTTTGGCGGTTGCTTTGTGGCCAGAGCGCCAAGTAGTAAATTTGACATGTTTCAAAAGAGAGGCAGCAGACGTAAATTTGACATGCTGGCCGCGTTCACTGTGAACGCAGCATTAGGGAAATAGGAATTGGCCAAAATGCCCAGACCCCTCATTTAATAGGAGAAGCCAGCATGTCAAGAAACAATGAGTTGGGGCCCCCCGAATCGTCAGAAAGTGAGGCGAAGGGGTCCTGAACCACATGTCAATATGTGACGAGTTGGGAGTGAGAATGTGTTGCCAGCTTGGTTTAACATAATCAAAATGGAAAGTGTGCAAAACCCTGGATTCATAGAAAAAGCAGCGAGCTGTTGTTTTGTTTAGTACAGGCTGACCCTGTGAATCAGTGGATTTTTCCAGGGACGTTCTTTTGGTTTTTGCAGGAATTATGTTCTATAATATACCTACGATAAGTAGGATTCTGAATGTTTGAAGGCAGTAAAACTCTTCACTGCACATTTTCTACACTTTTCTCCGGCAGACAAACGTTTTCAGACTTTTCTCTTCCATTTAAACTGTCAAAGTTCAAACCTTCACAGAAAAATACATCCAGGAATAAAAACTAATAGATGAATGAAAAAGATCTGAACCAATCGAAGTAGATTTAGTGAACTGAACGGAATCCATATAGGAGACATGACACACTACAACTTTCCTCCATTTTCCTCTGAAAGGGTCATTAGCGAAGATGGAGATGCTGTTTTAAAGACCAAAACAGCCAATCTGAACTCCTGCCTTGCATGACAGTGCTGGTGTTTTCTTTTCTAAGGAAGAATCCAGAGCTTATAAAGATCTGATCTCACGATTTTCCCATATTCATCTTCATGTTGGTGTGCAGCTGTACATGTGTACCTGCTCAGCTCGGCCTCCAGGCGGTGCAGTTTCTCCGTCAGAGCCTTGCGCTCTGTCCTCAGGCCGTCACAGTCCTGCTGCAAACACACACAGCGCTGCTGCAGTGCCTCACAATCCGCTGAAAGGAGGAGAGCAGGGATGAAAACCAAACACTTATGAACAGGACGGTTTCTCTGTGGAGATGAGGCTAGGTATGGGCACCATTTGGATGCTATCCAGCGCTGAACCAGCACTTTTGAGACAGTTCTGGTGCTTAAACGATGCCTGAATTGGAGCCTCAAAAACACTGAAGTTTTATCCGGAAACATTAAAGTGTGACGATGATCTCGGTGAACGAGAGCACTTAAATGCTGAGATGCTTCATTTCCTTCTTCCTGACAGTCTGCATCTCCTTTGTCTCACATGCTGAAGTAAACACAGGTTTCCCCGCTCATCGCCACAACAACGGCCTTTTTTTAGAGCATAATAAACCACACTCTGACCCATCAGGTCTTTCACTTGTTTTGCCCTCAGCGTTTTTGACTAAAGCTCCCCCACAAGCAATCCCACTCTTGTATGAGCCCCCCCACAATTGCCCTTAAAACGCAGTACTGAAATCCCTGTCTTAATACAGTACTGGTAGTACGACATGCACTGTTAGCTACTGGTCACCAGACTTTGGTACCCATTCCTAGGCGAGGCGGCGGCGCTCACCCTGCAGCCGGCTGGCGTCGAAATGCTGCTGCTGCTGCTGCGTGAAGGCCTCCTGCAGATGTTTGATCTCTGCCTCATACTTGGCCGCCGTGCTCCTCCAGTGCTCCAAGTCAGAGCGCACGCTGCCCAGGTCTGCCTGCAGGGCGGCAATCTCACGCTCTCTGTCCACTGTGGCCGTCTCCATGGCATGTCGCAGGACGAGAATCTGGAGCAGAAACAGTCAAATGCTTATGAGACTGAGATCCACATGAAGCATCCAGCTGGGCTGGTGGAGGAGTGTCTGCCCTCAGACCGGAAGGTCGTGGGTTTGAATCCAGAGTTGGGTCATAATCAAAGGTCAGTGCATCTCTGCTCGACTCTCATCATCAGGATAGGGCGATCAAACCGCCGAAAGGTTCTTGAACTGTGCAGACCACTGCTCACTCAGGTGTGTGACCGCTCACAGGACTTTACCCTACAGGTTCAGGAGCTTCTTAAGAGTTAAGGAGTCCGAAATGGAAGGTACCTCCTCCTGGGCTGAGTACAGCTCCTCCCTGGTGTTGCAGATGGTGCTCTCCCTCTGCTCCCTCAGTGCCTCCATGTCTGTCTGCAGCTTCCCCAGCTGAGCTGCACAGACAGACAGAGCAGATGAGCCGGACCTCAAAAACGTCTCGTCCTCCATAAACCAGAATGTCTCTTCACTCACTCTGTAGGTACTGGATCTGCTTGGTCGACTCCTCAGTCAGCTTCGAGTTACTCCTCCTCTCCTCCTCCAGGAGAGCTGCCAGGAGAACACCACATTTCAACACCGAACACTCGGATTATTCTGCTTCACAGCAGTCTGTTCATCCTCCTAAAAGTTCTCATCCTCCTCTAGAAGAACTAACAGTTGGTGTGTGATTAGTCAGAATTAAAGTTTCTATTATGAAAAGCAGAGCAGTGAAGATTTACCTTGTAGCTCCAGACACTTCTGCTTCCCAGTGTTGGCCAGCTCCTGGGCCTCTAGAAGTTCCCTGTGGAGGTGGTGGATGACCTGCTCCGTGTCTCCAGACTCCAAACCGGCCGGACTCAACTCTGCAACAGCAGCGACAGGTTCATTAGGCAGCGCCCCCTACAGAATGGAGCTGACAACACTGTTAACTTCCTGTTGTAACTTCTCGCGAGACTCTGTTCTATTGCGAGATCTCTGCACTTTCGTTTTTTTGGGCGCACTCTGCCCTGTGATGGCATGTGATGAGCGGGAGAGAAATAAAGAAGTGCAAAGGAAACGAACGTCGTGTTTGTTGGCTTTTTCATGGTAGCAGAGGATGGTTACCAACTATAGAACACCGCCGAAGTTGGATGAAACAAGATCGTACGAAGGCTGGAAAAATGAAGTCGCGATGTGGAGATTGGTTACGGACTTGGATAAAAAGAAACAGGCGCTCGCCGTGGCGCTCGGGCTCGAAGGACGAGCCAGAGAAACGGCTTTGGAAATATCCGCGGATGATCTGAGCAAAGATAACGGTATGGAAACTTTACTTGCAAAACTGGACTCGATATTTTTAAGGGAGGAAACAGACCGAGCTTATGAACCATATTCCCACTTTGATTCAATATCTAAAGAAAATGCGATGTCCATGGCGGATTAAAAGAGTTTGAACAATATACAATCGGATGAAACACTACGACATGACTCTGCCGGATGCCGTTTTGGCGTTTAAACTACTTGACACAGCCTGTCTTGATGAGAACAGCAGGCAACTCGCTCTCACAGCGTGTGCAGATTTAACATTTGCATCCATGAAGTCCGCATTAAAACGGATTTTTGGAGGGAAAAGTACAGAAGCAAGTAAAAGCAGTGATACACAAGATGGAGTGTTTTTCACTAATCAAAGAGCAGCAGGCAGATTTAAGGGGAGCAGCATTTCATCACAGACCAGACAGCGGCAGCCGCAGCAAGGTACAAATCCAGTTGATAAACATGGAAGAAGAACTAGATGTGCCATCTGCCAGAGCACCTACCATTGGGCTAAAGATTGTCCTCATCGGAGAAATGATGTGAAATTGACAGAAGATGAAGATGTGGAAGAATGCAACATTACATTATTCACTGAAGCAGCTATGACGGAATCAGAGATTTTTCTAACTGAATCACAAGGATCAGCGATCATTGACACTGCATGCACACGTACTGTTTGTGGTGAAAAATGGTTGGAAAGTTACATTAAAGACCTGAACCGGAGCCAAATACACAAAATGATGCAAACAGAATCTCAAAGTTGCAGACCCTTTAGGTTTGGAGATGGCCAAGTTGTGTATTCAAACAGAAAGGTAAAGCTCCCCGCAAAAATTGGGCAAACAAAATGCCACATTGAAAGTGAAGTTGTGCCAGCTGATATTCCGTTGCTGCTGAGTAAAATGTCTCTAAAGAGAGCAGGAACTGTTTTGGACATGGAGAATGACAGAGTTGTCATGTTTAAGGAACAAATACCCCTTGAGCTCACCAGTTCGGGACATTATTGTGTGGACATCAGAGATGAAACTGCAGAAGTGACCTATAGTGAAGCTGAAAGTGAAGTTCTTGTTGTTACAGCAGAGATGTCTCCAAAAGAGAAACAAAAAATACTTCTGAAGCTTCACAAACAGTTTGGCCATGCTTCTGCAGACAGGCTGCAGAGACTCATTCAAAGCTCTGGAAATAATGACAAAGATTGCCTGTCCATTTTGCAGCAGATCATTCACGAGTGTGAGATTTGTCAGAAACATCAAAGGAGTAAACCCAAACCTGCTGTTGGTTTACCCATGGCATCAGAATACAACGAGACCGTAGCAATGGATCTGCATGAGCTGGAGCCAGGCGTTTGGTATCTCCACATCATTGATCACTTCACACGCTTCAGTGCAGGAAACATCGTGAGATCCAAGAAACCTTCAGAGATCATCAATTCCTTCATTCACTCATGGATAAGTGTTCATGGTGCCCCGAAGCGGATTTACACAGACAATGGTGGAGAGTTCAACAATGAGGAAGTCAGAAACATGGCAGAAAGCTTCAACATTGAAACAAAGACTACAGCGGGATACAGTCCCTGGAGCAACGGGTTACTGGAGAGACACAACATGACATTAACTGAGATTCTTCTGAAAGTAAGAAAAGAAAATGGATGTAGTTGGCAAACTGCTCTTGACTGGGCTCTTATGGCAAAAAATAGTATGATCAATGTGCATGGTTATAGCCCACATCAACTTGTGTTTGGTCAAAATCCCAATCTCCCTTCTGTTTTGGTTGATAAACCACCTGCTCTCCAGGATGTTTCCACGAATACAAGAGTAGGGCAACACTTAGCAGTATTACATGCTTCCAGGAAAGCTTTCACTGAGGTAGAATGCTCAGAAAGAATAAGAAGGGCACTACGCAAACAGATCAGACCCACTGATGAGAAGTACGAGACAGGAGACAGAGTGTATTATAAACGAACAGACAGTATTGAATGGAAAGGTCCTGCTGTAGTCATTGGTCAGGATGGGGCTGTCGTGTTTATAAGACATGGTGGAATTCTTGTCAGAGCTCATCAGTCCAGGCTGAGAAAAGTTAATGCACAGGATGAAAATCAACCGGAACAGCTCAGTGTTCCCGTTAATGGGAAAGAAAATGAAAGCACAGAAAAAGATGTGACAGAAAACTCAGAAGATGAATCAGATGTACATGAAAACATAGAAACAGACGAGACAGAAAACTTCATGGAAAATAATGATAATACAGGCTCAGAGAAGGATGCAACAACTGCTGCATCTCCAACTGAAGTGAAACTGAAGACAGGTCAGATCATCACATTCACAAACAGAGGTGATGGCGTTCAGCACACAGCCAGGGTTTTAGGCAGAGCAGGGAAAGCCAAGGGACAGTACAAAAACTGGTACAATGTGCAACATCTTGAACCTGATGGCAGTGAGGGACACACACAGGCGTTAGATATGTCTCAGTTTGACAATCTTCACACTGAACATGAAAACACAGATTCTGATGTACTGATCACCAAAGATGTTTCTTTTGATGCTGCTAAAAAGCAAGAGTTTGAAAACTGGCGAAACAATGGTGTTTATGAAGAGGTTCCAGATGATGGTCAAAAATGCATCTCCACTAGATGGGTGTGTACACTGAAAGAAACTACAAATGGTATTGTTCCCAAAGCTCGCCTTGTGGCCAGAGGTTTTGAAGAATCAAACATTCATGAGTTACAAAAGGATTCTCCTACATGCGCATCAGAATCACTGAGATTACTTTTGGCTGTCATCTGTCAGAACAAATGGAAAGTCCATTCCATGGACATTAAGTCTGCATTTTTGCAGGGAATGCAGCTCTCCAGAGATATTTACATTCGTCCCCCATCTGAAGCAGGGTTAGACAATGTTTTGTGGAAACTAAAAAAATGTGTTTATGGACTTGCAGATGCATCTCTCTACTGGTACAACAAAGTTAAAGAACTCTTGTTTACCACAGGTGGTAAAGTATCACAAGTTGACCCTGCTGTGTTTTACTGGCAGGATGAGGAGTGTAAGATCACTGGAGTAATGGCATGTCATGTTGATGACTTTCTTTGGGCAGGATCAGAGCATTTTGAAGTTACTGTTATCCCTGTACTCAAATCTGCTTTTCACGTGGGCCGTGAAGAGCATGAGAGTTTCTCTTATGTGGGGATGGAAATCGCTACTGTGAATGGTATGGTACATGTACATCAACACAGTTACATTGAAAATCTCCAACCAGTTCATTTACAGCCAGCCCGAGTTGTACAGAGAGATTCCACACTAAACGAGATGGAAAAAGAAAAATTCAGGTCCAAGATTGGACAGATTTTGTGGGTTGCAAAGCAAACAAGACCAGATGTTATGTTCGATGTTTGTAGTCTGGCATCCAAAATAGAAAAGGCTACAGTTCAGTCCATACATGAAGTTAACAAAGTGATTCGAAAGCTCAAGTCAGAGAAAGTTACACTTAAGTTTCCACATTTGGGCAGCAGTGAAGATCTGAGTTTAGTGGTTTTTAGTGATGCCTCACTGGGTAATCTCCCAGATGGAGGTACACGGGGAGGAACTTTCATCACATGAATGGGGAAAACCGGAAAGTTCTCCCCTCTGTTCTGGCAGACGTGTAGTGAGAAGTACACTGGCAGGGGAAACCCTTGCTATGTCAGATGGGATTGACAATGCAATGTTTTTGTCTACACTTTATTCAGAGCTGACGACTGGAAAACCTGATGTAAACATGCTACCTCTCATCTGTGTCACTGACAACCACTCCCTGTTTGATGCCTTAAAATCTACAAAACAAGTGACAGAAAAAAGGCTGAGGTTGGAAATGAGCAGCATTAAAGAACTCGTGCAAACAAAGAAATTTAAGGAAATATGTTGGTCAGATGCTAAATCTCAACTTGCAGACTGTTTAACAAAAAAAGGTGCTTCACCACTGTCTCTTCTGAAAGCACTAGATGAGGGCCGATGGGTACGTTAAGGGTTATTTGCACCATGTACTTTATGTATGCAACTGTTTATTGTTTAATGTTCAAATGAGGACAATATATATATATGTAAGATGGAGATTGTTAACTTCCTGTGTTAGAGTGGAGGATGCTGAAGACAGGCTTAGATGGAGGAAACTGATTCGCTGTGGCGACCCCTGAAGGGAAAAGCCGAAAGGAAAAGAAGAAGAAGAGGGAGATTGTTAACTTCCTGTTGTAACTTTTCGCGAGACTCTGTTCTATCGCGAGATCTCGGCACTTTCGTTTTTTTGGGCGCGCTCTGCCCTGTGATGGCATGTGATGAGCGGGAGAGAAATAAAGAAGTGCAAAGGAAACAAACGTCGTGTTTGTTGGCTTTTTCAAACACAACTGCCATGAGTGGTTGCCATGGTTACCTTTGAGCAGGGCTACTCTGTTCTGCTGCTCGTTTAGTTCCTGGTCATCCATGTTTCCATCTGAAGCACAGGATCAGAATCATGATCAGATAGCTTGGATTTGAATTCCCTTTAGAACCTAAGCTAAAACGAGGACAGCATTCCTGACCTGACGTGTCATCACTGCTGCGGTCTTTGCTGGGACTCAGCGTATCTGACATGTCTGACTCTTTGGCATCCATCTGGTTCCCTGTGCAGAAGGAGGCGTGGTCATGACCTGTAAACATGCGAGACATCCTCCTCTGAGGAGGTGGTGATCGCGGGGCGTGTCCTTCACCTTTGAGTCGGTCAGGACTGCTCAGTATGTCTCCTCCTGCAGTCTGGTTGTTCTGAAGGTGGGCGTCCATGACTTCTACTAACACCAAGGAGTTTTAGTTCTTTTCAGAGACATCAACAGTCACATCTTTAGATTAGCTTCTTACCATCAAAGTTGGCCAGTTTGTGAATTGAAGAACTGACGGTGTCCTTCAGCTGCCTGACAGCTGCAGAGGAACAACAAAATGTAGATTAAAAATCTTGTAAAAGAAAAAACATCAGTATTTACTTTGATGGATCAAAATCTGACAAAAACATGCACCCCTGCGAGTCTGACAAAGGAGGATTTAAAGGTTAGTAGCAATTGTGACTTTAAAAAATATATACATGCAGCTGCATCCACATCAGTGTATTTCATGTGGACTTTTAAAGAAACCATCAAAAAATCCTCAGCAGATGTCCTTTACATGTAAAGCTTGTTTTCTTTGACAAGCATCTACCAGTTTGAGCTGCTGTAGCAAAACTATTCCTGAGAATAATCTGTATAAAATCAGTTATCAAAACTACAATCTTGTTTAAAGGAGTTCTCTCCCAGTTATTGAAAAACCCACTGCATTTTTGAAATGCAGAGAAAAGAAGCTGAAACTAATACTTTAGTTGTAGTGGAGCCAGAGAGCTTGTTGTGTATTTCAGAAACCTCACAATCATTTGAATAAAAGCTCAAAAGAGAAACAGGAGGAAAAAAGTCGTCGGTGTCAGCTGATAGGAATCATGACCTCATTAGGACAGGACATAAAGAAAGACAGGAGTCCTCAGACTTTACAGATCAACGCTGGAGTCTCTAGAGAACATGTTCAGTTACATCTGATCTAGAGTTCAAACCAAGAAAATTAAGACGAGAATGGAGAGTTTATGGAACTGAAAGAACAAAGAGGTGGTTTAACAAAGCCTCAGCTCCATGAAGAACTCAAGGCACTCTAAGGTCACAGCTACAAGTACAGCCCGAGTCCCAACTGTCAGTTAAAAACGCTCAACCCTGTACGGGTCACACAGGTGACCTGCAGGAAATATCAAGGGCATAAACCACTCAGTGAACCCGAACAGAAATATGTTCATGTTTTTCTATGGGGATGCTCCGAGCCACAGGTCAGAGTGAACACTTGCACCTTGTTCACACCAGAAACAGAAGCGCTGTGAAGCGGTGTGGGGCGGCATCCACTTCACCTCCAGTTCACACCAGACACGTATTTTTCAGCGACGGTCGTTAGGTCTTCTGCTCAGATGTGGTTATTTACAGCTACTTTTTGCCATCATGCCTCTTGTTGATGTTGGTTTTAAACACCCCCACTAGATTGATCTGTGTATCCCTCTGTGTGTTTCAGTGTCTGTGTGTACCTGGGATTTTTGTGTTATATTAGTGTGTTTATTTTCATCTCAACAGTCTGTTTAGATACAAAAACATGATCACATTTGTCAATAGTAGAATTTTATTGTAAAAATTTGGTTATATTTTGAAAATTAACTGGATTTTCTCGTGCGTCTTGCTGCAACTTCCAGCCATGATTGACTCAGATTGCTCAAGGCTCGCGCTAAGAATAGACCAGACACTAAAATGATGGCTGCACAGCACGAGCCGGCCCTGGAGGACCACGGCACTTCCCGTTTGGTGTGAACTAAACCATATGTTAACAAGGGTGCCAAATGGAAGCGCCCTCCATTCCATGCCGCTTTATGGCGCTACAGCGTCCAGTGAGAACCTGGCATTATTAACATGCAAGTAGGAGGGAAGTAGATGAGACGCAGGCATGCCATACAGATTTTTCCTTTTCTCAACCCCCTAAATCCTGCAGAAAGAACCTGTTAGTGGTTAATGTGATACGTGCACGCTCCTTGCTGCAGCCTGACTGTCAGAAAAGAGGAAATCCGACAGAGTTTAGCTAGCGTGGAGATCCTACGGTACTATATCACACGCAGCGATTCTGCGCGGTCAGTAAGGAGCCAGCCCTCAGATCTACTAATGACCACAGTGTGGTGTAAAGACGCCACCCTTACATCAGAAATGTAACTTCCATTTATTGATACGAATACTTAACGATACACTTCCACGCAACAATGGTACGTTACATTTTCACGTCGTCCCTTAAGGTGAACCTGGAGGGAACTGAAAGACACTGCAGTCCTTTGAGATGCTCCTCTATATGACCCTCCACAGACCAGACAACCCAAAAACCTGCAACGTCTATACCGCTCAACCCCTGTTCAGGTGCATATGACTAAGGCTTTTGAAATGACAATAGAAAAACGAAATACAAATCCAGGCGTAGAAGGCAGATGCTTTAAGAACAAACTTGACCCTTTGACCTTCACAGTTATCTTCCAACCATCAGACAGAGTCGAAGACAGATAAGTTCAAAAACAGTAGATTGTACTCACGCTGACATTCAATCAACTGTTGGATTCTAGTGGATTCTCCGCTGCTGTTGTTGACATGATAGTTGTCTGACAGAAACACAGAGAACTGGGGTTACGACTCTCAAAGAGGAGAAGCTTCTGATGCTTTTAAGTTCTTTCAACTCTGCTAATCGACACCAGCCAGAGTCTGAACAAAGTCCAGCTGATTATCATTTACATTGAAGTCTTTTCAGTTGTTTCTAGCATCATTTTCTCCTTTGGTCTTTTCAACGTGGTGAAACTTAAAGCTGGACTTCCAAAAGTCAAGCATACCAAGGAGGTTTCCTGGATTCAAAAAGCTGCATTTGCTCCTAACCTAACGTCCTGAAAGAGGATAACAGACAAAGCCTGACAGAATGTGGACACGGAGAAAGCAGGCAGACGTGCAGAGGAGTCACAGACCCAAACAACAGGACAGGTGAAGGAGGACCTCCTCAGACAGATGGAATGAAACAGACCATGAGGCGTCAGCATGTGAGAAACAGAAGCAAGCTGGAGACACATCAGAACCAAAGGAAACTCGGACTGTTCAGATCTGAGAGCAGCTACACCAAACGATGATGATGGGAGGACACAATAAAACAGGTTAGAAATGAAAACTGAGTGAGAATAAAGCTCAAACTGAGATCCAACATGGACTTCATTCCAACTTTGATGCAAAAACTTGAATGGAAAAATCCAGGAGTTTTCCTCTGTAGGGAAACAGTTCTGACATGCTTCCGGTGGCTCACCTGACTCAAATCTCGTGGGTCGCAACACTCGAGTCATGAGCCGTGAGCTGTGACCTACGAACCGGCTCACTGAAGCTTCAATGCCATTTTATGAAATGAAAATGAGGATTGCAGCTTTCAGTAGAGTGAGTTTTATTTATAAAACAAGCAGATATGCGGCTGAGCGCCGACTTCTGCCGTGGGCCGGACTTTAGGTTGCAGATGACAAGCTGTCACACTGTTGGGGTTCCTTCCCACAATGGAATCCACAAGCGAGGCGAGCCCAGGAAGTTTAAACTTAAAGTCACAACATTATATTATTATTTCCTCATCAAGTCTTAACTTCACAGCAGATTGTGAATTATCTTCACAATCTGCTGGAATTATCGTGTTAACAGTTGAAAAGTCACAGAAAATGAAGAACATAAACACTGAAGATCCAATGTTGAAGGGTTAAAGTCATTTAACCCTTGTTAAAGCCGCTGTTAAAGGGTTAAAATGCAGTGAGTTGTCATGGTAATGTTACCATGACAACTCACTGCATTTTAAATAGGTAATTTGCTTTATTAAAAAAACAAAAACAACTTCAATTTACTCATTCTTACGGGCCAAACCTTTACAGACGCTGCAGCAAAACCCAAAGCTTTAAACCAGCAGTGGCATGAAGGACATTTATGAGGTTTTATAGGTTCTCAGACAGGTTAGACTAGTCTCGTCGGTGTGTGACCAAGATGGTTTCGGAGGGAAGACACCCTCTCAGCTCAAATATCGGCTCTTGATGTAAAGAGACATCTACAGATGTCTGAAGCTGCTGATGGAACATGACCCAACCCTCCTCCAGGACACAGGTGAGGAGGCTACAGCAGCAGGTACGCAGGCCACCGCGTGGGTTTGTGAGGTGAGCGGATCATGACTTCAAGCAGGTAAAGTCAGAGTACTCTCACACACAGTTCTTTGTCTCCTTTGACCAAATGCAATTCAGAGTGTGGAACGCTGAGATGTGACAGACGCCACAGCGCTGGAGACCAATTATCTGGACACACACTCCTCAAACGGATCAGAAACAGCTCTTAGGTGAATCTGGTCCAACCAGATCCTGCACATGTTCTCCTGATGGAGATCCACCTAGTCTCAGATGTTCATTTCTCACACGTATGAACTTCCTGGGTTTTGGATCAAAGGTGCCACATAGCAGACAGCTTTTGTGGCTTTCCACTGAACGCTGGCGCATGAACTTCAGACCCGTTTCATCTCTGCATTAAACAAACATTTGATCGTCTGTCTTTAGTTAATAGAAATGAATGAAATGTTTTTGATAAACTACCAACAACATCTTTATCTTCATGAACTGCCTCCTCATCAGTGTCTTTGTCGTCCTGGCTCTCCGGCATCTGCAGGCTCTTTGGGTCTTCCACCGGCTCCTCTGTGGCTCCGGGGGGGACTAGGTCCACCTCTGTCATGTGACCAGATCAGATATACACATCGAACCTTCATCAGCCAGACATACAGGAGACAGACTGTGAAGCCAGGTGATATAGAAGAGCGTGATCTTCAAGGTGCCTTGAGTCACGCCATTCGACCAGCAGAAATAGGTGACCTCATGCTCCTCCCCCAAGAAAAGGAACCAAAGCAGTGATCAGTTTGGAAAAGCTCTGAATTAACCGAGAAGCCCCATGTTCACCTGACAGAGCCGCTAGAACAAAGCCAGGGTTTTTCCAGCATAGAATTTGGCGGTAGCCGCCGCTACCTGATTTACAAGCGCCACCAGCTCCTGCCGTCTAATCAAACACCTGCTCAAGTGTTCTCAAGTTGATCGTGTTTTTCCTCCGTGAGCAGAAAAAGTCCTCGCAAGAGGGAGACTGTCTACATCCGCACGAGCTGCTCCCTCGGGCATAAGTGATGCATGCGCGCTAGCAGAATCTGTGAGCATGTGCATGTGCAGACCTCTGTCTCTGCCCCCAATCGTCAAAAGTCCTTTTTCACTCGCGCAGAAAGTTGATTTTTCTGTTCTTAGTAATCTGATTACCAGCAGGTCGTCTGGTCTGATCTGAGGTCTAACACACATACAAATACCACGATCATCCTCCATAAACATAAAGATCGATGGTCCTGACAGACAAAATGGAAACAGTGTGAAATCTAAAGCTGTCATTGACTTTAATAGACGACAAGATCAGCCTAATAATAGTCAATAATTTACTAGTGAAAAGTCACATTCTAGTTTTTCCAGATCTGTTTGTACAATTATAACACAGCAGTAAACAGACATCTAAACCATTCCAATATGGCGTCTGTCATCTCTAGTGATAGCATTAACCTCATTGGGTAAAACCATCAATCCAACCCCTCCATGCCGAGTATCAAGCAAAGAGACTCTGGTCTCATGTTTAGTCTTTGGTATGACTCAGTCTGGATTTGATCTCACAACCTTCTAGTCTCAGGGTGGACACTCTACCACAAGGCCACTGACCTGGATCAGCTGGTAAACATGAAGGGAAACTTCAATGCCAAGAATGAAAAGCTTTGGCATTTAACAGGCATCAGGAATAATCCTGTTTAGTCTGTTTTTAAAGAATAGAGGACATTCTTACTCTAAATGTAAAATTAGAGGATTTTGGATATTTTTACTGACGTAAATCATATAAGACTACTGTTAGAGAACACACAGAACCAGGTTCTTTGGTAAAAGAGAGAACCTTTAATCCCCTCGTTATGTTTTAAATGAAATTGACCCTCAACAAAATTGAAAAATATAAGAAAAGATAAGAAAATTATTTTTCCTCTTTAAAACTTCTCCTGTTTGTCTTATTTAGTCAATATTTAATTTAGTATTTAGATCAGCGTCATATAAAAATGGTTCTGTTTCTCCATTTGTAATTCAGATCAAAACAAACATTAAATCTGATCTTCAGATTTGAGTATAACTGGAGGTTTAGGTGAAGCTCTGATTTAATAACCATTATTGACAATAAAACGACTAAATAAAAACATCTAAATCAAAGAATATAATGTGTAAATTGTTGGATCTTTTCATATATAAAGTTTTGTTAAAAACTTTTCTCCAAAGTTTTCAACCAAATAACTGAAATGAGAGTAAAGGAGCCACAACAGGAAGTGCACAGACGCCATGCAGGAAGTTTCATGCATTATTAGTGCAGCTGAGGCTAATGAACCCCACAGAGACACGGCGGGCGTCCCAGAGCCAACCAGTGGGACAAGGACTCACCCAGACTGTTGTTTTCTTTACTGCTTTTCTCCTGTAGCTGCTCTAAGCGAGCTGTAAACAACAACAGCAGAGAGAGAGCGTTCAGCCGGACCTCCGGTCTGCCTCTTTGAGGAGCTGAAGGAAGTGAAGCGGAACCGAATGGGCTCAGCTCCGTGTCCCAACGATCACAAACTACTGAAACCCTTTCATGTTTGGATGGAATGGACCAGGAGGCGTCAAGGCATGAACGGCGTTCAGACGTACCCTGAAGAGCAGCCAGTCTCTCATTGGTGAAGTCGTTGTCTGCCTGCAGAGCTTCGATGCGGGCCTGGAGAACCTGCTCCTTCTCCTCCATCTCTTCGATCTTCATTTCCAGATCCCTCTTCTCCGTCTCTCCTCGTTGGGTCAGCTCTTCTTGCCGGCCTTCCGCCGCCTGAACAAAAGAAGATCAGGCGACAACCAATAAAATGTAATTTTCTGAAAAAGGACAGGAAATTAAGGAACTGAACTTTTCGGAGTAAAAGCACACGATGTAACCTGTTCTGTTCGCTACCTTAATTTTGTCAGTGAGTTCTTTTATCTCGTTGACAGCGGCGTTGTACTTATTGGCGAGCTCCCTCAGCTCCTCCTGACTCCTCTCAGACATCTCCTTCAGGTGAGTGCACTCGTCTTCCGTGTTGCTGAGTGAGCGCTGCAGAGGAGACCACACATTGGTTCACTGATACTGAATCCATTCAGCCTAAAAAGACAATTCCTCCAACTGTCCCACCTCCACTTCCGATAGCTTCCTGAACACCTCGATCTTCTCCTGCAGGACTCTCCTCAGAGACTCTTTTGCCGTCGTCTCATAGTTGTGTTTGTCCTCCTGAAGAGCCAAAAGCTCTTTCCGCATCCCCTCCTCTGTCTGCGACTGCAGGAGTTCCAGACAGCAATCAGAACTTTTTAGCTTCAACCTGAGAAGATCCAATTCTTTACCTTGGAGTAGGCCTGTAGCTGACTGCCCATCACCTCCAGTCGGGAGAGCAAACGGTCCTCATCGATCAGAGCCTGAAGGACACAAAGCCCAGGCCAAAGCTCAAATCGCCAAAGTTTTTTCAAAGCTTCAGTGTCATCTGTGATACTGAGTTACACCCTGCTAACATCTGCAGTGAGCGCCTCAGCTCAAGTCCATGAATGTCTGGGTCTCCTACCTGCCAGCTGCTCTCTGAGGCCTCCTGAGTGTTGGCTAACAGACGCTGCAGTGTGGCTAACTTCTGCTCCAACATCTGCTCTCTGTGTAAGGCCTCCTGCAGAAACAGACATAGGAACTGCATCCATCATCGGAGACAATTCTGAAGAGTCCAGGAACAGCAGCACAAGCGTTTTGAGAATTCCCTCTGTTCTTTGAGGTTTCATGATCAAACCTGGGCAGTCTCTGAACGTGAACATCATAAAGTTTGAACTGTGTGGAGGAATCTGCTGAATTATCAGTAAATGGACATTTCTGGTTCAAAATATCTAAACTAATTAAGTTTTTTCATTTAAATCTTTAGTGACATATCAATATTAAGGCAAAATTTGAGCACATTATACACAGAACGATATTTTATAGGAACTGGTACAAATGTTCTCCTCAAATAAACCAAACAAATACATCTTCAAGACTACCTTTTGAAGAAATACACAAAATAATGCAAACCAGTAAACTAAAGCAAAATAGAAGTAGTAAGTAGTAGTACATTTACAGGTAGTACATTTACAGGTTCTAAATACTTTCTGATAATTTCTGGTCACTCATTTTTTATTTTTTTGTAAACACAAAACATGTATTTTAGAAGTTATTTAATGTGTGGACTTTTTCTAACAAAACATTGTTAAAAATTGACTAAATGTGATTCGATTTATTGCATATGTTTCACTGGAATGGAAGATTTAAAGCAAAAGCAGATAACCAAAGAAGATCTAGTTTATGGTTTTGGTTGGAGCTCCTTAGGTTGACCAGCAGGTGTCAGTGCATTACCTGTAAATACTGGGAGAGTTGGAAGAGTTCCTGAGAGTACATACTGGGAGTGTTGGCCGAAACCTACAAAAAAAAAAGAAAAAACAAAAACACATCATCAGCAGTGTGTTCAAAAAGAAGGACTAGGAACAAATATTTAAGAGAACTGCAACAAAGGACATGTTTACAGACACCACAAAAAGGAAATAAATAGTTTAAACAATTAAAATACTTTAAAAGAAGCTTCCAGAACCACAAACAGAACCACTAAATTACTCTATGCATCATTTTAATGACTTTATGAGAAGACCTTTGGGTGAAAACTAAAATTGTTTTATGGTAAAAATGATGATAAATATCCAATACAATCTCCTCTAAAGCGATTCCTGCAGCGTTTTCATTGCTGCTTCTTTGATTTTTTGTCTTTATTTTGCAGCGTTGAGAGAAAAGTATGTGTATACTGGTCAATAAACGCACTGTGTGAAAGTATTTCAAGTCAACAAGTTTTGCTTTAGGATTAAACTTTTTATTCTCTCGTCAAACAAATCCATGGTCCAAAACCTAAACCAAAATACATGGAGGAGGAGAACTTGAGGACTCCAAAGTTTAAGTTCAGCTTGCTTCAACTTTGTCCAGAGTCGATCATCAGGAACTAAACGTGTTTTGTGAATGGATCTTGCCGCCGCTGCTGCGTGTTTTCCACACGTGACCCAGACAGACCTGTATGCGGCCAAATCCCAATCAGGACAGTTAATGATATTAGAAGAGCGGCTCAAATCTAATCACAGCTCTCCGTGAAGACACTCGTACATCAACCTACATTCCACAGAGAAGAGGCTGGAGTCACTTCTGACTGCAGAACACAATCAGGAGTCTAAACAGACAGAGATACCAACTCTACTTTTCTGCCTTACTTTAGTTTAAATCACACTTTAACCAAAGGAGAAGATTGACTTTTCAGGCCTTATGCATCAGTATTACTGCAGAGTGCAAGGAAAGAATACATGCAGTTTTCTTAATCTCCAGACATCGAGAGACTCTCACTCACTTTAGCGCTTTGATCCAACACTCATTTCAATTAAAACCTTTTTTTAAATACTTTAAAAACTTTAGCTCCTTAAATTTCAGGAAAAAAAATCTATTTATAAAAGCAGAATCAGCCCTGAACCCTCAGATCAGATTAAGCTGATGCCTCCCACCATCACTCAATCATCAAAAGAGCTGATGACCAATCAGCAGAACACTGGTTTACTTACAGGCCCTTTTACGGGGGAGAAGATTTCAGTAAAGTCAAGTTTTACTGCCTTTAAACTTTTGCTTTAAGTTCATGGTCTTGGAGAAAGTTTAATCCAGAGACCCTTTTCATTTAAACTTTTAGTAAAATGTTCCTCAAACTGTTTTTCTGTAAGTTTTTCAGCCAAACTCCTGACATGTTTTGGTCTGCCAGAGCTTCAGAAAAGCCTGAAAATACCAAAAGATGTGGTTTGATGGGGAGTTCAGATGAATAAAAAAATCATTCAAATTCACCTTGCCTGATAAAAAAAAACACGATCAATACAGAGAATCCATCTATTCATGTTGCTTTAAAGCGTTTTAATGTGAGGAGAAAAATGATCTTTGGTTAGCCTTTAATGCAAAAACTCCTAGATTTTTACTTTTTAGTCATAATTTATGTAGAAACAGTTTTACTGTTTTATGACAGAAGAACTCATGTCAGAAATTGAGTCTGCTCTGATGTTATCATGGAAGCAGGAAAGCTGTACGTGAAACCTTGACGTGCAACGATGTCAGTGTCGTGTCTGTGGATCCAGATGGAAAAACTGTAGCTTTAGTAGTGGAGGGAACCTCAGAGCCAGGAGGTTCCCGTTCAAATCGATGTCCTGCTTTTCTGTGCTAAATCTTCATGTTGGTCTGGTGAATGTGGGGGGTTTCTCTCCCCCCCCGCTCACTTAAAAAAAAGAGGTTTTAGAAGAAAACTAGCATGATGTAAATGTCTGTGTGACCATGTGATGCAGGTTTGAGAGGCTGTACTTGACCACAGACTGGAGCAGTAAACTTCAGTTGATTCGCCAAAAGGATTTGATGAAACAGCACAAAAACATTTTTTAAACAAATAAGTTATTAACTTCAAAATGCTGCCGGAATATTGCAGCTTTGTGCTCTCCTGTTTTGCGGTTTCAATTTGGTCGCCAAACTAGTTTTTCTACAAATGAAGGAAGATCGACATTCCTTTGCTTCAACAGCCTCATCCGTCTGGTAGAACGAACGGCAGCAGCATTTCCTGATGCCGTTCAGACTAGAGCTAATGTTCAATTTTACTGTGAATCAAATCAAAGCTGCTTTCCTGTCTTCTCTATAGTGATAATTGAAACCCTCGTTTTTATTTCTTCATAGAACAAATGGTAAAAGAGTTTAAACACGATCTGAATAAACCTGCTGAACTGGTCACAACTTCCACCTTCTTTCTAGGTCTAGAGAGATTTAAATCTGGATCCAATTTCTGCAGGTTCAACTAATCAGACAAAGCAAACAAATGGAGGCAAAGAAAATGAACTTTAGAGAACAAATAAAGAACAAAAATCCTCTCTGCAGTCAGCTGACCTCATTGAGTGGACAGAAATGGACGTTTGAAAGATGGAAATGCCGACAGAACCCACACAGCCCGCACAGAGATCTGCTCTTACCTTGTCTACAGGTAGTGGTAATGGAGGCTGGATGACGCTGAAAGAGGAAGACAGAAGAAAAACAGTTGGTTACCATGGGAACAGTAGGAAGTGGCAACACATAGAGTTAGGGAAGAAGAAACTTCTGAAGGTCTTTTTTTTAAACTTCTGTATAATAGCTAGAATAAAGAGTCTAAAGTTAACTGATCACATATCTACCCGAGTCAGACCAGTTAAAAACCAGCAAGGTTCCTGTCAAATCTCATGAAAACAGAATCATAAACCCCTTTGCAATCAGATTCTGAATCCTTCAGGTCATCCTGAGGATGCAGAAACAGTTCCACCAGCAGGAACAGGATGTATGATCGGTTTATTAAAATAACAGATTTTTATTAAATCAAAGAAACATTTTTTCAAAAAGCCTGTTGTGCTTCTGACATTCAGGAAGGTGATTCCTTCTGATAAAAGCATCACAGATCAAACAGTCTTCTGGTTTACACGTGATGTGGGGAGTTGGATCTGAGCAGGACACTGTCCTCCAAACGTGACCCGACGTTACAAACCGACGGTTAAAGCGTGACCGAGTTGATGTTTGAAGTGGACTTCATTCCGCTTGATGATCTGCTGCTCTCATGACCATTTCCACCAAAAACCTCCAAAGTTCAGAATGAAAAAGAGCTGCAGCACAGCAAACCTCCTTTTTTGTTACACAACACTATGAAGAACAGATTTATAAAACAGGGGTCTCAAGTATTCTGATAAGTTTGTCAGTTCCTGGAGTTTCCAGTGTAAAGTCTGTGTTCTGCTGCAGGTTTAGAAAACATCTTTCTGATAAACTGAGGAAGATGGAATACGTGTTTTATTGACCCGATGGATCTTTACAGAAACGCTGCTGATCCATCAAACCTGCTTGAAAGTTAAAGTCTGCTCTCTGAAACTTCATGAAAGGTCATTCACGGAGCCGTTTTCCCGGTGAGGCTTTGCCTCATGAGCAGAGTGTGAAACACAAAACGCTCTTGTCTTCATGAAGGTTTTTATCCTGAGTGGGAAAAATTTAAACCTAAAAAGTGAAGAAGTGAATTTGATTGATGATCTGAAACTTTCAGGTCTGACAAACAAACAGGAAATAAGAAGAGGATAAACACTTCCATATGTGTGTGAGTTTACATCCGTGATACTTCTTGGTCTCTTTTAAAAGAAACTGCTATTATTAGAGAGGTGGTGCCAGATTAAAATCTGCTGCAGTGTGAGGACAAACGGAGGAAAATCTTCTCAGACTCTGATGCGTCTGCACCATCAGATGATAAAGAGAGGGACCAGGATGTGAAGGAAACTTCCTGACGGGGACACTACCTCCACTAGTCTGGGACGTACAATTCTGAATAAAAAGAAGTGGATATTTTTAAATAAAGAAACATGGTCACTGCCACACAGGAAACAAACACAGCAGCTCATTTGGAGCTCCTGCAGAGGATGTGAGGCCCAAGTCTGATGGAAGTAAACCTGATTACATCTTTCTGCTCGTTTATGCTTTAATGCATCTTCCTTTATTCTCAACATCCTTCTGCCCTGAGACATCATACCTAAACCTGACAGGGGAAGTGGGCCTGGGGGGTCAGGAAGGAGGATTTCCTCAGAGACCTCTCGATGATGGAAAACCTCAGATCTTCTATTTCTAAGTAAGGGGGTTCATGAAAGTAAGCTGGAGCAGTCCGGAGCAGCGTTCCAGGAAAAGAATTGGAGGCAGAACGCCGCTCGGGCTGGAAGACCAGCTCTGTGGGCTGTTTTTGCTGCATAACAGACAACAGAAGCTGCAGTCGCTCTTTTAAAAGAAAAAAAATAAAATTGACACTCAAGCTGAGAGCAGGCAGCGCTTTATTTGGATGTTTTCATTGTTTTTAGGGGCCCATTAAATGCTCTGGATCTGTCTCGCGCGGTGTGTGCTCTCATGCTTCCGTAACAGCACGTCCTCATTCCCAACTCGTCACATGTTGACGTTTGGTTCAGGACCCTTCTGCATCACTTTTTGATGTTCTGAGTGTCCCAAACTCATCGGTTTTTACCATGCTGGCTGTTCCCATTAAGTCATGGGTGCCCAACCTCCAGGCCATGACCCTGTACCGGTCCAATACCGGGACGCGGAGCTCACAGGTATCCTAGCTCGATTCTGGTAGGCGTCCGGTACGCGTCTGTACTCTAATGTAATGTACTGGTTTGTCTCCAGCACCACGTCCGGTACAGATTCGCGTCCGGCACCAGTTCACAACCGGCACCGTGTCCGGTACCACGTCTGGCACAGTGTCCAGTACCGGTTCGCATCCGGCACCACGTCCGGTACCGTGTCCAGTACCGGTTCGCATCCGGCACCACGTCCGGTTCCGTGTCCCAAGGGTTGCGGACCCTTGATTTTACTAACAGCCAGCATGTCAAAAAGTGATGAGTTGGGTACACCCAAACGTCAAATAGTGACGCAGAGGGGTCCTGTACAAAACCTTAATATGTGGCGAGTTGGGAATGAGATCGTGTTTAATGCGTTTAATTTTACGTTTGGAAACATTCAATTGGTTCACAGTCATCTGAGCATTAATGTGCATGCTACATGGAGGTGAAACGGGACAAGAACAACAATAAACGATTCATGAACCTCTCAGCAGTATTGTGATTGGTCAGTTTAAACACAACATAAATATAGTTTAAGATTAAGAAAGTAAATGGAAACATTGTGAAATAAAGCAGCAAATTATCTCAAAGAAAAAAGTAAATAAAAGAAGTACATGCAGAGAAAAATGAATCAGATGTTTAAGAGGAAGATCAAAGTGAGGATGAAGATGTTCAGGCCAAATCTTTTAAAGAAGAGGATGAAGAGAGAAGGAGAGATGAAAGCTGCGTGGAAAATGCCACTGAGACTCCTGGCTAGGGGTGGGTGATATGACGATATAAAACCATCTTTCAAAGCTGACGATCTGTCATTTTTGAGAGATCGTTTTATCACGATCTTCTAC